>NC_012879.2:16860004-16966303 GCF_000003195.3 Sorghum bicolor | reverse complement strand
TAGATAGAGAGATACAAATTTTTCCCTTCTTTGTGTCTTAGAGTGATAGTATTAGAGTGACTCTACGCTGAGAGTCCCATATATAGATATTCTTGTTTTCTCAAAGTAACATTTATATACATAGTTTTATTTTTCAATATATATATATATATATATATATATATATATATATATATATATATATATATATATATATATATATATATATATATATAGATATAGATAGGCACTGTAGGGACTTAGGTCCCTCCAGATTCCTAAAAAAAAAGAAATCATGTGATTGTCTCTTGAATTCCTTTTAGGCGGACCGCATCCAACAACTGCTCCTTCAACCACATCTCCTTTAATAGTCATTAAAGAAAAAAGTTAGAGGTATGAATAGGATTTATTAAATAGCAACAAATAAATGAAATAAACTTATTATATATACATGTTACATACTTTTAGGTGCTCAAGATTAGTTCTTTTGGCATTCATCTATCTCGTCAATACAGGGGTATGTGTCACATAAAATATAGATAAAATATGAATGGTGACAAAGATAACAATTCTGATCAGCATAACTAGCCACATATGATAATGATAAGCACCCCAACAGATATTCTAGCAAGTTATTAGCATGGAATTAGGATGAACTACAAGAATATTTCCTAAGTTATTCTTAACTATAAAGTCTAGCATATCATAGTTAGTGCAATTATACTTGGCAATCATTGCGATACAAGATTACGCCCATGCATAGTGATATTATCAAGGAAGATGAGAAACATAGCAATCACTTCCCTGTAATAATGTTGCTCTGCCTGCCCTATGCATGGGAGGGGGACTATATAAGAATCAACGGAGCTGTCACCACCGCAACCACCCCACGATCCGGCATATAGGGTTCAATCGCAGATAAATACGGTATAGACACTACGCCTACACAATACTTATCATTTACCCACTGTACACATGGATAAACGTTATAGGATCCTAAGCATGTAGATAATTCTGATCTAACAAAACCAAGTATATAACTACGATAAACTAAGAACGATATTATTGCAAATATAAACAAGTAGAGCAAAGTCATAATCAATATATTGAAATAGAGCAAAGTCATATTCATAATATTGAAGAAGAATGATGAACAAATGGAGAACAATAGAGGAATTACCAAGAATCCTCTTGACAGATCCGAAAACCAATCGAAGATTGACTCCTTCTAGTTCTAATCCTATGTAGCTATGCTAAACAAGAGATCTAGTTGATGTGGTGGCTCTAGGGCTTGATCAGAGGCTCTTCTCCTTGGATGAATGAATGAATTAGGGTTTGAGAGTTGCCCTCTTCCAAGGGCCAGGGGCCTTACTTATATAGCCCTCCCAAATGAACGTGAGCCATCAGATCAAACTGACTTTAATCGCGCGGTTTTTCTTGATCCGTTAGGTCGATGGAGCATAATCCTTGAGGCGGAGCCTGATTGGCTCTTAGGCTAGGGCGGGCGCCCTACCCCTAGGCCCGCTCGGCCTCCCGCTCGTTCTCGTGGCTTCTAGAGTCTTCTAGATGATGGAAAATTGCCGCACACGTTAATACCTCTATGTAAACCCGACATGTGGGCCTTTCCTCCATATTTCCTGATAACCCCCTACAGAAATAGACAAACACCAAAACTCGTGGAATTCTGTGAGATAAAACCCTAAGTCTGGGTGTTGGTTGCATTTAGATCCTTTTCTGCATTTATTCGATGATTAAATTTGATACTTAAGGACTGTCCACAAACTCCCCCAAGTTTACCTCTTGCTCGTCCCTCAGCAAGGATAGACTCAGTGATGGATCAGAAGTTACTGCAATGCCTTTGTATATTGACGGTACACATGCTTTCAAACAAGGTCTCATCTCTGAGCTAGAGCAAACTGTTAAGACTTAAAACTTACTCATTTTACCTTCCACCATAGGGCTTGCAACTGTCACTTATGTCTTGAGCAATTAAAAGATAGAACGGTCAAGTCAAGCGCCATGTTTTTTGTTCTTTGATCAACTATAGCCTGGAGTTTTTTGCAGATTTTCAAATAAAACTCAGAGATTCCTTGTATGACTCTCTCAAATCTCTCTTTTGTGGTATTTCTGGATCCTTATCAAAGCAGTAATGGTATATGCCTTCTCTCAAAGTATATGGTATTTCTGGTATGAGGCATAGTGACATTGTCTTACTCTCTCACCCTACTCTAATAATGCTTTATAGTGGAGCTCATAGATGGGAGATAAAGAATACATACTTACAAGACATTTATTGTGTAGCCAAACTATGGATCTAGGGAAACAAGTCAATAAGTCAAATCAAGATGTGCATGTGTGGCGAATGAATGGTGTATGGTGATGATGGTGATAATGGTGAAAACAATGGTGAAAGTCTAATTCTACTTTTGCTCTTTTGAGGGGATACATACATTTCTTGCACTTTGAAGCTTTTTGAGGAGAATGAGATGCTCTATATTTCCTTTCTTTAATTTTTCTTTTCTCTCAGGTGGGTATCTTGTACCCCTAATTCGTATACTGCCGGACACTTGTCCATTTTTACCTCTCGTCTCACTTTTTTTTCATCGAGGTTTCAGGCACTTTCCCCTTTTTATTTCCTCGTATTCATTTTTTTAGAGCATTTATCCTCCTGGAATAATGTAGTAAGTGGTAGTAACCAAAATAATTGGAGCATTTATTTCACAGGGAATAATAGGGATAGGAGAATGTTTTTGGCTATTCTCTCCCGGACTTGGAGTAGAATAATTTTGGGTGAATCTAGAGATGGAAGTGAGTGGATGTATGTCTATGCGTACTTCTAGAGTAGAAGTAGCATGTATGAGTGGACGTGTAAGTGAATCTTGATTTTAACCGCATGATAAGCTCATAGGGGTCTACACAGCTTGACCACACTCAATACACATAAGCAGTAAATGTATGGATCTTAGTCTAATAAGTATGTATATATGGCTGTGGTAGGAATTTAAACTCTCATCATACAGGAACTCATCATGCAACATTTTAAAGATTTTCAAAGATAAAATTCTCCAGAATTCTAGCATCTCTAGGAACATATAAACAACAGCTCAACCTTCCCATATCATATCTGTAAACGACTTAGACTTTAGATCAAGTACTCTTCCCACATGTTCAGGTTTAGTGCGAGCTTTAAACTATAACAGTTATGCCTAAACTTGAGAGAGAGCTCAAATTTGAAAACTAGGTACTTAGCAGAGCAACTATTCATCATATCCATGTAAGAGTTTATTATTAAGATTCAGTTTAGCATAGCCACTTTATTTATTTATTTAGCAAACTAATCAAGATATATTTATATATAAATAAGCACAAAATCTTTATTTGGGTTTTCATGATTATGCATCTTTTTATTATTTGAGTAAAGTATAAACGCGAGTAGAAACACTTAGTTGGATAAATGGGTGTGCTCTCCCCAAGCTAGATTTTGACATAATTTATTTTTATGTAGCTAGCAGGTGGCAGAGGTATATTTGAATGTCGACGGCACCCTAACAGTGATTAGGATGTCCTCCGTCTGCTAGTCTTCTTGATCCTTGAATTCTGTGGAGCTCAAATAGACAACAAAGCTTCGTGGAACTGGTTAAGTGTGTAAATCTCTAGCCCTTTATCATGTTGAGCTTTCTCAATAAATGTTATTCTCTTTCGTAGGATCATAAACTTATTTTTACATTTTCATTTTTATAGAACAGGAATATATTTATTTTATTTTTATGCCACCACAGTGAATGTACTTATGGATTTTATTCCACTAGCATACTCACATGGGGCTTTGTCATTTTTAACATTTTTATTTTTTTCAAGGTATTATGAACATGATTAACTAAACAAGCTTATTTAAGGAAAGTAAATAATAAAAGGGAAAGTGATAACTACCAAGTTTACCTTTTGGCACGGTGTTCGGTGCTTTTAAATCCTCTAAACGGGACTCCTTATGTCCTTAGTCATCTTGGGATTTGTTGGATGGCGTAGATGGTGGTTGCGGCGGCGCCTCCTCTTCTATTACAATTCTTTTCTCTTTCCATACCTTATTTGGTGCTACGGTCTCCTCAGGACAAACCTATTCTAGATATATATATCTTTAGATCTTATTACCTCTCCTTTGTAGTCTGCCCAACCGTCCTTGATGATTTGCCTCCTCTAGTTGCGGTTGCATCATTTTCTTCTCATCCTGGTCTGCTTAGAATCTTCAAATATATAGTTAGAATCATTAAAGTAGCAACGTACCTTCTCAGAGGAGAAGTGCATGTGGACTTCTCCTGTTCCAATGTAGATGATGGCTTTAACGGTGATGAGGAACGGTCTTCCAAGAATGATGGGTGGATCATACTCATCTTCTCCCATGTCAATGACTTGGAAATCTATCATAATAAAATGGTCATTGATTTTGATAGGGACATCAGTTACTATACCTTCAACTTTGTGAAATGTCTGGTCTGCCATCAGGAGCTGAGTGTATGTTGGTTGTAGGGGCATGGTTCCGTACAGGAGTTGAAAGGTGACTGCGGCCATTATGTTGACGCCCGATCCGGTGTCGCAAATTGTCTTCTGTAAGGAATATCCATTGATTGTGCATTCAATGCTTGGAACACCTAGGTCATCTTTCTTTATCAGGAAAGGCGACTTGAGTCGACGATCTTGACCTCTGAGAGTTGTAGTGACCATCTTGGCTGATTCTATCCATACTTGTTGCTTGTTCCTATTCTACTTGTTCCTCCTGTTGGTCCTATTCCTTGGTTCATATTGAGCTTGGTCTAGGATTTGTGCAATCTTGTTCTTGAAGGAAAACGTCTCCTTCCTCCCCTTGATGTTGAAATTGATCTTTGCAGCACTAGCATAGATGACAGCTCCCGAGGTGTTAAGGAATGGCCTCCCTAGGATGATGGGTGACCTCACATCAACATCGGTCTCGATCACTACGAAGTCTGCTGGGACGTACGAGGTACCAACTCGGACACATATGTTCTTCAATATTCCTTTTGGAAAGCTCAGTGTCCGATCTGCAAGCTGCAATCACATGGTTGTATCTGATAAAGGATTAGTAAAGAACTTTTCATAGAGTACTCTGGGCATGATGTTGACGCTTGAGCTAAAGTCACAGAGTGCTTCTGGGAAGTTTAGCATGCCGATGGAAATCGGGATGACGGGGCGTCCTGGATCGCCTCTCTTGACTGGCAGAAGCTCATTACGTCTTCCTCCAATGGGGTTACTCCAGTAGTTACTTACATCAAACATGTCTACAAGATTTGCAGATTCTAGCCCTTCTGGTTGTGATGGTATACCGGGGTTAGTAGCAGGAACAACAGCAGCTATTTGATTCAACTGAGTTTCAATTATTTTATTAAAGCTAATTTGATTTTTGATGGCAGTAGAAAAATTATTCATTCTATTATTTATATTTTCTAGCATTTTATCATTAGATGTCAATTTCTTAGATAGATTATCCATTAGCTTTCCTTGATTAGATACTAACTCTCTTAGGGGTAGTAGTAGTAGTAGTAGTAGTAGTAGTAGTAGTAGTAGTAGTAGTAGTAGTAGTAGTAGTTGTTGTTGTTGTTTTTGTTGTTGTTGTTGATGTAGTTCACATCCTCAAACATCTCAGGGCAGTGATTGCCTGAGTGTCTAGTATCTCCACACTCCTCACAAGTCATGTGAGAGTCGTAGACGTGCATGACTTCTTTTTTGTTTTCAGCTTTATCATCGAGCTTCTTCATGAGCAGGTCTAGCTTTGCAGACAACATGTCTACCTCCTTGAGCAGGTGCATACCTCCACCCTTCTTGCGTGTCTGAGTTCTTTCTTTGTTCCAACCTTGGTTGGACGCCATCTTCTCCACAAGAGCTGTAGCTTGTGGTATGGTCAGTAACAAGAATGCTCCTCCAGCTGCAACATCCATGGTTTCACGGGTGCTGTTGCTGAGCCCATGATAAAAAGTCAGTAGCCAACTCTCCATTCCATGACGGGGACATTCTAGGATGTAGTCTTGGAAGCGCTCCCATGCTTCTAGAATAGATTCATTATGTTGTTGCTGAAAACTTGTAATCTTCTCATGGAGAGCATTGGTCTTGCCCATGGGAAAGAACTTGGCTAGAAAGTTGGTGGAGCAGAGTGCCCACGTAGTATTATTCTCCTTTGTTGCATAGAACCACTACTTTGCTCTCCCCAACAATGAGAATGGGAAGAGACAAAGTAGTATGGTGTCTCTAGGAACGTCTTGAATGGTGAACGTGCTGCAAATCTCCAGGAAGTATTGGAGATGAGCACTGCGTCTTCATGTGCCTTCCCACAGAACTGATTTGCTTGCATCATGTTGATAAGCCCAGGCTTGAGCTCAAATGTCCAGTCAATGTCTACAACAGGTCCAGTGTGGATGTTGTCCGTGGTGGGAGCTGAGAACTCACGGATTGGCTTGTTCGCCATGGCTTCGAACTCTGATGTCAAGTTCCGAATGAAACTTCGGTGATCTTCTTGATTTGATGGAGCTTTACACTGAAGTGTTGACGATCTAACTTTCTTGAGCTTGGCTCTTGTTTTTCTGATTGTTGCTTCGGGTCGTCAACGAAATTATCCGGAAGATCTCTTCTATTCATACATCACCCTGTATAAAATAACAAAAATAGCAAAGTACATGGGTAAAGCTGTATGAGAGAATTGATGATCTCTATCATGTTAGTGATGTGAATGAAGACTCATTATTCCTTATTCATTCCTATTAGTAAATCAACCTTGCCCGGCAACGTCGCCAAAAATGCTCGTTGAGCATTCTTAACGTCATTACCAAAAGTAGACTTAGTTTTCTATTTCTGATAACGGTGCAAAAAATGCCAAACCTATCCCTCATGCCACTTAAGCCAAGGTATCATCTCCACCATGACATGAGAGACACAGTATTGAAATATGCAATTGCTCATCTAGATAAATAATAAATGGCATCTGCAAGCGTACAGATTAACACCGATGTAGCATTTTAATCGGGAAGTATTCCAGGTATCATTATTTATATTTTTACCACCGGGAAGGGATTACGAATAATGATGGAATGAATTATGGAACTGAGTATCGTTGCATGTGTAGTAGAGAGCATTCATTTATCTCATCAATACAAGGATAAGTGTCACATAAAATATAGATAAAATATGAATGGTGATAAAGATAACTATTCTAATTAGCATAACTAGCCACATATGATAATGATAAGCACCTCAACAAATATTCTAGCAAGTCATTAGCATGGAATTAGGATGAACTACATGAATATTTCCTAAGATATTCTTAACTATAAAGTCTAGTATACCATAGTTAGTGCAATTATACTTGGCAATCATTGTGAGACAAGATTACGCCCATGCTCCTTGATATTATCAAGGAAGATGAGAATCATAGCAATTGCTCCCCTGGAATAATGTTGCTCTGCCTGCCCTATACACGGGAGAGGGACTATATAAGAATCAATGGAGCTGTCACCACCGTGAACCACCCCACGATCCGACATATAAGGTACAATCGTAGATAAATACGGTATAGGCACCACGCCTACACAATACTTACCATTTACCCACTATACACATGTATAAATGCTATACGACCCTAAGAATGTATATAATTCAGATCAAACTAAGCCATGTATATAACTACGATAAACTAAGAATGGTATAATTGCAAATATAAACAAGTAGAGCAAAGTCATAATCAATATATTGAAATAAAGCAAAGTCATATTCATAATATTGAAGAACAATGATGAACAAATGAAGAACAATAGAGGAATTACCAAGAATCCTCTTAACAGATTCAGAAACCAATCAAAGATTAACTCCTTCTAGTTCTAATCCTATGTAGCTATGCTAAACTAGAGATCTAGTTGATGTGGTGGCTCTAGGGCTTGATCAGAGGCTCTTCTCCTTCGATGAATGAATGAATTATGGTTCGAGAGTTGCCCTTGTCTTGGGGCCAGGGGCCTTGCTTATATAGCCCTCCCAAATGAATGTGGGCTATCGGATCAAGCCGGCCTTAATTGTGCAGTTTTCCTTGATCCCTTAGGTCGGTGGAGCATAATCCTCGAGGCGGAGCCTGATTGGCTCTTAGGCTAGGGCGGGCGCCCTAGGGGGGAGGGCGCGCGCCTTGCCCCCGGGCTAGCTCGGCCTCCCGCTCGTTCTCGTGGCTTCTAGAGTCTTCAAGATGATGGAATATTGCCGCACACGTTAATATCTCTATGTAAACCCGACGTGTGGGCCTTTCCTCCATATTTCCTGATAACCCCCTACAAAAATAGACAAACACCAAAAACTCATGGAATTCTGTCAGATAAAACCCTAAGTCTAGGTGTTGGTTGCATTTAGATCCTTTTCTTTATTTATTCAATGATTAAATTTGATACTTAAGGACCGTCAACAATGATCAAAGCAAAACTACTTTTAAATGCCCTTACGGGACGTATGCTTATTGTAGAATGTCTTTTGGGCTATGTAATGCACCAGCTTCTTTTCAGAGATGCATGATGTCTATATTTTTTGATATGATTGAATAGATTATGGAAGTTTTCATGGATGATTTCTCGATTTATGGAAAAAATTTTGATAGTTGTCTTGAAAATTTAGACAAGGTTTTGCAGAGATGTGAAGAAAAGCACTTAGTCTTTAATTGGAAAAAATATCATTTTATGGTTAGGGAAGGAATAGTGCTGGGACACCTAGTGTCTGAAAGAGGTATTGAGGTAGACAAAGCCAAAATTGAAGTAGTTGAACAACTAGCTCCACCTGTGAATATAAAAGGAATTCGAAGCTTTCTTGGCCTTGCTGGTTTTTATCAGAGATTCATAAAAGATTTTTCATTCATTGCTAGACCACTTACTCTTTTGCTAGCCAAGGATGCTCCTTTCGAATTTGATGATGCCTGTTTAACATCTTTAGAATTATTAAAGAATGCACTCATCTTTGCATCAATCATTCAACCCTCTGATTGGTCTTTACCTTTTGAAATTATATGTGATGCTAGTGATTATGCTGTGGGGGCAGTTTTGGGACATAATAAAGACAAGAAGCATCATGCAATTTCCTATGCCAGTAAAACTATGACAGGAGCTCAACTTAATTATGCAACCACTGAAAAAGAACTCATGGCTGTTGTCTTTGCCATTGATAAATTTAGATCTTATTCAGTTGGAGCTAAAATAATTGTTTGTACTGATCATGCTGCACTGAAATATCTGCTCACTAAGAAAAATGCTAAACCTCAATTAAGATGGATCTTGCTACTCCAAGAATTTGGCTTAGAAATAAAAGATAAGAACGGAGTAGAAAATTCTGTTGCTGATCACTTGTCTAGAATGCACTTTACTAATCCACAGGAACCACCCATCAAGGATTCACTCTGGGACGACATGCTCTACAGAATCAACAGGTCTGACCCCTGGTATGTAGATATTGTTAATTTTATGGTTTCAGGGTATGTACCGCCAGAAGCGAACAAGAAAAAGCTTATTCAGGAAAGTCGTTCACACATATTGTGGGGGTATAAACCCCTATACCCTTACGGTTAGACTTCGGCCAGGAAGCTTGGCCCATTACGAGACGAGTTCAAGGCTTGATCCGACAACCTGGAGTTTCGCGCAAGGAAACAAGATGTGGAGATCAAGCAAGATTCTTGTCGGTTAGAATAGGAATTGATATCGAATTATCCATGGCAATTGTAACCGACTAGGATTAGTTTCCAGATCTGTAACCCTGCCCTCCAGACTATATAAGGAGGGGCAAGGGACCCCCCTAGGACACATCATATTCTCTCAACACAAATCAATACAACCAGACGCAGGACGTAGGTATTACGCCAACTCGGCGGCCGAACCTGGATAAAAAGCTTGTCCGTGTCTTGCGTCACCATCGAGTTCATAGTTTGCGCACCGTCTACCGATAAACTACTACCGTGGGTATACCCCAAGGTAGACTGCCGACCAGCTTTCGTCGACAGTGGCGCGCCAGGTAGGGGGTGTGCGTGCAACTTTTCCGGCGAACAAGATGGTCACGATCCCAGCTTCCGCGACCGTGCCTGAAGGCCTCACGTTCACCGTCGGCCAGATCACGTGGACGACGTGCAGCGGCGGCCTCACGACCACGGTTTCGAAAGAGATCCAGATCCAATCTGAGATCACGCCGTCTCCGACCACACGCATGACGGCACCAAGCGCCCGACCACCGTTCCCACTCTACAGGGGAAAGAAGATCGACTGCTCGAACCTTCTCCAAGCGCTTGATCGTGCTGACTCCAAGCTACTCGAAGTTTCCCAACTAATAGACGGAGTTCTGCGTCGGCCCGACCAAGCTGCTCCAGCGGATTTTTTCAAATCCCGCCGGCCAACTCGTGTCGCCACACACGAACGGCTGGGAACGTCTCTGACGATAACCTCAACACCCTCAGGACGATCCGTCGAGCTCAAGAAGGAAGATTATCCTTGCGGCCTGAACAACTCGGCCTCTGTTTACTCACAGCACACCCAATCCGTTTTCAGCAAGGCGGGTTGGTCGCCGACAAGGAACAATCGTCACTACGTCAACATGGTGACAATCCGAGAACTACGGGACGGCCAGGTTTCCAGCACCAACTCAAGCACCGGTTCCGTCCCCACCGAGGTTATAAACACCGAAGACGAGGACTACGACCTGGATTTTCCTTCACACCCTCCGGGTTTCAACCGATTCCCGATATTTCCCCCCCGGCGAGGGGATATTGTGTTCAATGTCAGCGCCGACGAACTGGTCGTTGATGGAGAAACAGATGACCAGAGGCAACTCCGCGAACAGCGCAACGCCGATCGCGCCCGACGACGCGCAGACGAGCAACAACAAATGCCACCAAATAATCTCAACGATGCCTTTGACATGGTCGGGGACCAGCCAGTCTACAAAACGCCAAGCGCCAACGTGGCTGTCGCCATGGCTAACCTAGATCGGCTTCCTGATACCCCCGAGTGCCAGGGAGTCCGGACCAGCATCCGAGCACACCTGATCGCTGCAATGGGACAGACAGCCACTCTGCTCAAGAGAGTCCAGGACGTCTCTTATACGGAAGCCGCCTCCGACCAGACTAATCGTAGCCGGGCCTCACCCAGCAGGCGTCACCGCAGCCGCTCCCCCGACAACCGTCGAGGGGACTCACGGCGCGACGATGGTGGTCGGGACGCCGACGGTCGCCGCAAGCAGAACCGCGTACGCGGCCAAGAAGTAAATCAGCACAGGGATCTCCGCCACAACATCCCTCCCAAAGATGCCCGGGACCGCATCAACAGGCGCGCCGCAGAGAGAGCAGTCCACAAAAACCTGCGCCGCATCGAGTACGATGCAACGCACGGTCCTCCGGGCCTAAGACAGTTCTCCTCACACCTCCGCCAGGTCGTGTGGCCCCGCAATTTCAAGCTCGAAAAACTTAAAAAATACGACGGCAAGGAAAATCCAGAGAACTGGATCACCCTCTATGAAATCGCCGTCCGATCAGCGGCAGGGGATGAGCACGTCATGGCTAACTACTTCCCCGTAGTCCTCGACCAGGCTGGTCATCAGTGGCTTCTCGGCTTGCCCGAGGACTCCTTCGACTCTTGGGAAGAGCTACGCCAGGCTTTCATCGACAACTTCATCGCCACATGCGAGCAGCCTGGAAACAAGTATGACCTTGAAAGGATAAGGGACAGGAAGAACGAACCTCTGCGCGATTACATCCGACGATTCTCGGATATGCGCCTCAAAATCCCGAAGATTTCCCATGACGAGGCCATCTCAGCCTTCATCAAGGGCCTGCGTTTCCACGAAGCGCTGAGGAACAAGCTGTTGCGTAAACGTCCAACAACGGTAGCAGAGCTCCTCGCCACGGCCAAAAATTACGCCGATGCCGATGACGCAGAAAAACTAATCCGAGACGATGCGAGAGGTCCCGACCAGCCTCCCCGGCGAGATGACGGTCGTGGTCGCTACGACAGCAGAAACCACCGCCGCTCCGACAACCGTGATCACCGAGAGGGTTGGGATCGGCGGCGCGACAGCCGCGACGACTTCAGAGGAAAGCGCCCTCGCGACTACGACCACGAAGTAAATACGGTCAAACGTCCCAATGGACGACGGGACTACCAAGAAGACTACAACAAAACGTTGAAGGGACCATGCCAACTACATCCAAAGTCCAATCATACCATGGAAGAGTGCCGCGTCCTCAAAAGTATCTATACACGGCGGGCCGCCCAAGACGACTCCGCCAAGAAAAATAACAAGCGCGACGGACACGACCACGAAGATGAGGACGAGGACCAAGATAGGGACCCCCGACACCAGTACGTCAGCCCCACTGACGTGGTCCACTCCATTTTCGGGGGCAAGGTCTCCATTGAATCTAAGCGAGAAAGAAAGCTGTTAAAGAGGGCTTGCCTCAACATAGACAGCACGGACAGGCTGATCGCAGACCCAAAATTCCCCCCGTGGTCCCACAGGGAGATCTCGTTCAGCAGGAAGGACCAGTGGGCCGCTATCCCAGAGCCGGGTCGTTTTCCCCTGATTCTGGACCTTTGCATCAACAGCATCAGATTCGAGCGCGTGCTCGTGGACGGGGGAAGCTCCATTGACATCCTCTTTCGCAACAGCCTGCCCGCCCTCAAGATATCTCCTGCACAACTAAAACCTTACGACGCCCAATTCTGGGGGGTTTTGCCAGGTCAAAGTTCAGTGCCTCTCGGACAGATAACATTGCCTGTCCAATTCGGCACACCCGACCACTTCCGGACGGAGTTCATCAACTTCGTAGTCGCGGATTTCGACGGGACCTATCACGCCATACTGGGCCGACCATCGCTGACAAAGTTCATGGCAGTCCCGCACTACTCATACCTAGTCCTTAAGATGCCCACGGAGAAGGGTGTCCTAACCGTCAGAGGCAACGTCTACACTGCGTACACCTGCGAAGAAGAAAGCTTCAAGATCACCGAGGCAATCGACCTCTCAATCCGCATGGCAGAAACAGCAAACCAAGCCGCACAGCTGCCTCCCGACCAGCTCCGACTACCCGAACAGGCGACAGCCAGGAAGAACTCAAAATCCAAGGAGTACAAAGAAGTGCAGCTGGTCGAAGGCAGCCCCGAGAAGACAGCCCTCATCGGGGCCAACCTGGATCCAAAATAGGAAGACGCGCTCGTCAGGTTTCTAAGGGACAACGTGAGCGTTTTCGCATGGAAACCCGCAGACATGCCCGGTGTCCCACGAAACCTGATCGAGCACTCCTTAAATGTCTCGAAGACCGCAAGACCAATCAAGCAAAAACTGCGACGGTTCGGTCGTGACAAAAAGGAGGCTATTAGGACAGAAATAACACGGCTTCTACCAGCCGGATTCATAAAAGAAGTGTATCACCCCGATTGGCTTGCCAATCCGGTTCTTGTACGCAAAAAGAATAATGAATGGAGAATGTGCGTTGATTACACTGATCTCAATAAACACTGTCCTAAAGATCCTTTTGGTCTCCCTCGCATCGACGAGGTGGTCGACTCAACGGCCGGATGCGAACTCCTCTCCTTTCTAGACTGCTACTCTGGTTATCACCAGATCTCGCTAAAGGAAGAAGACCAGATCAAAACGTCTTTTATTACACCTTACGGCGCATACTGCTACACGACCATGTCTTTCGGACTCAAAAACGCCGGAGCCACTTATCAACGGGCCATCCAGCAATGCCTCCACGACGAGATTCGCGATGACCTCGTCGAGGCCTATGTAGACGACGTGGTCGTAAAAACAAGGGACGCGAGCACCCTAATCGACAACTTAGACCGAACTTTCAAGGCGCTCAATAGGTACAAGTGGAAGCTCAACCCCAAGAAGTGCATTTTCGGCGTTCCTTCCGGTCTACTGCTCGGCAACGTCGTCAGTCGCGACGGCATACGACCAAACCCTTCAAAAGTCAAAGCCGTACTCGACATGCGACCACCGAAGAACGTCAAGGATATTCAGAAGCTAACCGGATGTATGGCCGCCCTCAGTCGTTTCATCTCAAGGCTGGGAGAAAAAGGCCTCCCTTTCTTCAAACTATTGAAAGCGTCAGAAAAATTTTCTTGGACAGAGGAAGCCGACGCTGCGTTCACTCAGCTTAAGACCTTCCTCACTTCACCACCTGTCCTCACAGCGCCTCAGCCCAATGAAGACCTACTTCTTTACATTGCTGCAACCGACAGGGTTGTTTCCACGGCAATAGTGGTCGAGCGAGATGAACCAGGTCACGCCTACAAGGTCCAGAGACCCGTTTACTTCATAAGTGAAGTCTTAAACGAGTCCAAGGCCAGGTATCCACAAATACAGAAGCTTATATACGCCATTCTGATAACGTCAAGAAAGCTGAAGCACTACTTCGACGGCCATCGAGTCCTGGTGACAACCAGTTTCCCTCTCGGGGACATCCTGCGCAATAAAGACGCCAATGGCAGAATCGTGAAATGGGCGATGGAATTGTGCCCATTTTCCCTGGAGTTCCAGAACCGAACTACGGTCAAGTCTCAGGCCCTGGTCGATTTCATTGCTGAATGGACGGATCTCAATGAGCCTCCCGTTCCCGATGTCTCAGACCACTGGTCAATGTTCTTTGATGGGTCCTTGAACATCAACGGTGCCGGCGCTGGGATACTGTTCGTATCACCCAACAAGGACAAACTGCGTTACGTCCTTCGGATCCTTTTTCAGGCGTCAAACAACGTCGCCGAATACGAAGCATGCTTGCATGGCATAAGACTAGCCGTTCAGCTGGGAATCAAGCGACTCTATGTCTATGGCGACTCCGCTTTGGTCATCAACCAGCTCAACAAGGAGTGGGACGCAACCCACGAGAAGATGGATCTCTGCTGCAAAGAAATTCGCAAATGGGAAACCAACTTCTACGGCATAGAGTACATCCACGTGGTCCGGGATAAGAACCAAGCAGCAGATGCGTTGTCGAAGTTAGGCTCATCTCGGGCACAGATCCCGCGGGGTATTTTCGTCCAGGACATCCACGAGCCGAGCGTAGGCTCCTCCCTGGTCGACAAGCAACCCACCGAGGCAATGCTCATAGACGACGCCACTCCGACAACCGGTGGGCGTGACTGGCGTACCCCGTTCATCAAATACATATCGGACGGGACAGGCCTTCAGGACAAAACAGAGAACGAGCGCCTCATTCGACGATCAAAGAACTACATCCTGGTCGACGGCAAACTCATGCGGAAAAACGCAAGCTTCGAAGTACTGCTCAAGTGCATACCCCAAGATGATGGTATCAAGCTCTTAGAGGACATACATGCTGGATCCTGCGGCAATCACGCCGCATCCAGAACGCTGGTCGGAAAGGCTTTCCGAGCAGGTTTTTATTGGCCAACCGCAGTCGGCGACGCAGAAAAACTGGTTCGACATTGCGAAGGATGTCAGTTTTTCGCTAAGAGGACCCACGTACCTGCCCACGAAATTCAAACCATCCCGTCGTCTTGGCCCTTTGCTTGCTGGGGGCTCGACATGATCGGGCCATTTAAACCAGCCCCGGGCAATTTCAAGTTTGTTTTCGTGTTAATCGACAAGTTCTCCAAGTGGATTGAATACATGCCTCTGGTCAAGGCAACCTCCGAGAAGGCTGTGGAGTTCCTCAATCAAATCATACACAGATTCGGCATCCCGAACAACATAATCACCGACCTGGGCACTCAGTTTACTGGCACCACTTTTTGGGACTTCTGCGATGACAGAGGCATAGTCATAAAATACGTGTCAGTGGCACATCCACGTGCCAACGGTCAAGTTGAACGTGCTAACGGAATGATCGTTGACGCCCTAAAGAAAAGGTTGTACACCAAAAACGACAGAGCACCCGGTCGATGGATGAAAGAATTGCCGGCAGTGGTCTGGGTCCTCCGAACTCAGACCAGTCGAAACACAGGGGTGTCTCCCTACTTCATGGTGTACGGTGCAGAGGCGGTCCTGCCATCTGACATACACTTCGAATCTCCTAGAATCGAACACTTCGACCAGGCGACCGCTGACAACGCCAGAGAACTCGAAATCAATTGCATGGAGGAAAAGCGTTTAGATTCTTGTCTCCGAACAGCAAAATATCTCGCGGCAGTCAGGCGATACTACAACAGGAACGTCAAGGACCGTTCCTTCGTTGTCGGCGATCTGGTACTTCGATGGAAAACAAGCCAGGAGGGAATGCACAAGCTATCCACTCCCTGGGAAGGACCCTTCGTGGTGACCGAGGTCACACGACCTACGTCCTACAGATTGGCATACCCAGACGGAACACGAGTGCCAAACTCTTGGCACATAGACAAACTGCGATGTTTCTATCCATAAAGTTTTAATAACTTTCCTTTGTAAGTATCTTATAATTGTTGATAATGAAATTCTCTATTTTTTGCCTATACCTTGTCGCACACAGCACTCGGCAAAACTCCTGCAATGGATGCTCTTCACGACTACCAAGACGAATACGGTGACACGTCACTCAGACATTCTTACAGCGCTCAAAAAAAGCAGTCATGACAAAAAGCAAACTTTATTACAAACTTTACATACAAAGTTTACAATAAATACCCTGACGGGCAGACACTAGTCTATTCCTACAGACTACTCTATTGGCCTAGCTGCTCGGGCTGATCACCCGCCTGGCCCTGCTGCCCAGACGAAGGGGTCGGGGCCACCGGCGCCTGGCTCGTCGAGACCGCACGCGTCGACCGCCCATCTCCCGCAACGGACGCGCCCGACAACTCCCTGGCCGACTTATCTGAACTCGGCTGGTCTGGGGGAGTGGCCGTTCCGCACAGATTGATGTCGCCGATCACTGTCGACGACAAGTCCAGCAGACTACCCCGAAGCTCGTCCGCTTCCTGTGGGCCGACCTCCTTCGGGTACCCCTTCTCCAGCCTGCTCAAGTCGACCAGGGGGTAGTGGGCGCGCACCATGCTGAGGACGTGCGCGCCGGCAAACTCCCCGGCGTCCTTCACGAACTGCTGGAGCCAGTCCCACGCCCGTTGCGCCTTCTCGACCGGGGTCAACTGCGGCGCGCGGGGCTGGCTCTCCGGGAGCTCGGGACTGATCAGGTCTAGGACTGGGGACACTCCTTTCCAGATCCTGCAACAGTTGACCTTCCAGGAGTCCCGGTCCTTGATCAGATCATCCAGGTGCTTCTTGGCGTTCATCTTGAGCACTGCAAACGAAACAAAGCGTTATTTTTGGCATACCAAACAAACAAAGGGGCGACAAGCAGCAGCTAACAAGGCGGCACCCATTACCAGATAATTCCCGGTCCTTTCGACCCAATTCCTCTCCTGCTCGCCGCCCGGACTCCAGCGCACCGGCGAGCTGTTGGCTGAGCTGCTCCTTCTCTTGTCGGAGGCGCGCCACCTCCTCCTCCAAGTCTGCGTGAATCATAAACTGGTCAGTAAAGCAAACTACACAAGTACGCAAAGCTGCTCGGAGCGTGTGACTAACCTTCTCGCTGCCGGTACTGGTCGGCCAAGCGACGAGTGAGGTCGAGACGACGCTCCTCTTGGGCACTCATCTCGGCCGCCTTCTCCCCGACTTCCGACCGTAGCCGGTCTACCTCCGCGGCAAGGGCCTTGTTCTCGGCCACGACGCCTTCTATTTGGTCAAAGCACCGTTTCTGGTACTTTGCCGTTTTCATTGCGCTCTACAAAGCGAGTATATAACGACCATGAAAGACAAGGCATAGAATGTACAGCAGTACAAAAAGTCGCTTACCTTGACTTCGTCGACGAGGCGCTTGGCCGCGCGCTCCACCCTAGCGGCCTCCTCGGTCTCGGCGAGCTCCTCATGCCCGATAAAGTGATCCCCGCGTTGGCGCCACACATACACGTGTTGGCGGCCATCACGGGGACGACCCTCAATCTCTTCCACCTCGTCATCGGAGGCCGCCCGGGTTTCCTCCTCCTGCGCTGCGTCACCCCCGGTGGTGGTCCCAGGCATTGCTGGCCCTCGGACCAGACCTGGGGAGCCTGCAGCCGAAGAGGTTCCTGCTCCGGGCAGGAGGAGGGGTCGGGGATCTTCCCTCCTCTTCTGTGGAGCCAGCTGGGGGAGCCTCTTCAGCCCTGGTCGGGCTGCCTGTCGTAGTCGGTGCCGCGGTCGGGAGCCCCTCGGTGCTCCCAGGCGCGGCTGCAGCTGTAGGCTGCTCTGTGGTCTGGGGGGCCGTATCTTCAGCAGCGCGGACAGGCTCCCCCGTCCCCTGGCTGGCAGCCTGGCCGGGGTCGACATCCGACGCCGCACTACAGGAACAAAAGTATAATTTTAAAAAAAAAGCAAAGAGGAGTCCAAAATACGTAAGTCGAACACTTACAGGTCTGATCGACGGTGGGTCGCGGTGAACCTCCTCCTCGCCCGGCCGGTCGGCACCTGCGCCCCCATCTCGACAACTTGCGGTGCAGGGGGGTCGCTGGCCACTCGATCAGTAGCGGCCGGCGCATTATCTTGGCGGCTCCGAGGCCGTCGGACTAACGACGGCGCAGCCTCCTCGTCGTCGTCGTCGTCGTCAACGATCCGCACGAGCCGACGACGCTTCGGCGCTTGGCTGCTCTCCGCCGGTAGATCTGCCGGCAACATCGGTGTCGGCAAGGGATCTGCCGGCAATGGCCTTTTCCCCGCTACCCTCTCCTCGGTGGTCGGGACGGGGCGGGCTTGTTCCTCCTCACTGCTGGTGTAACGAGTACACCTAGCAGCATTGCCTTCTGGCAAGTCTTCTCCCGCAGGATTCTCCATCCCCGGTGCCAGTGATACATACACTGTGCACCGGTCGACATCGCCGATCTGCAAAAGCAACAAAGATGAGTCAGCTACAGACGATATACGAATGCTAAAACAAAATACTCTACAACATACCTTTGGTGCTGGTCGGCCTAACTTGAAGGCTTGCACCCGATCACTGCCGCGGAGGAAGCCTCCGTCCGCAAAGTTGAACAGCTCGTTCAACAGTCGTTGTACCTCCGCCTTCTCCAAGATCTCCGGTCGCATCCTGGTCGGGTCCACGCTTCCGGAATACTCGTACGCCGAGTGCACCCTCTTCTGGCAGGGCATCACCCGACGACAAATGAAGTTGCCGACCATGCCAAGCCCATCCAGGCGCGACCAGTCGATCAGCTTCATCAGATCCGCCACTTGACCGTCGAACTCCGGGTGGTCGGTCCAGCTTACCCTCTTCTCGGGAATGTACCCCACGTCGCAGAACGTGGAGCTGCCCAGTTCCTCCCTGACGTAGAACCACTTCCTATACCATTCGGTCAAGGAAGTGTTCCATGGACAGTGCAGGTAGTGATTCTTCATTCCATCACGAAGGTTGAGGTACACTCCACCTGCAACCTTGGAGCCTCCAACTGCTCCCTTCTTCCTCAAGCAGAAAAGGTAACGAAAAAGATCGAAGTGCGGCTCTATGCCAACATAGGCCTCGCACAGATGAATAAACGTGGAAATAAGGAGAATTGAGTTCAGGTGCAGATTGCAAATCCCGATCTCATAATACAGAAGAAGACCTTGGAGAAAAGGATGAACCGGAACCCCAAAGCCCCTCTTAACGAAATCTTCAAACACGACGATCTCACCGGCACGAGGGTCGGGGAAGCTTTCTCCTTCCGGTGCTCTCCAGCCGCCGAGCTCCGAGCTGTGCAGGAGTCCCATGTCGACGAGGTCACCGAGGGATTTGGTGGTGCTGCGGGACTTCTTCCACTCCTTGGCCATCAGTTCAGCCCTCTTCTTGGCGTTGCTCTTCGCCATTGGAGGTGAGAAGTGGATTTGGGTTACGAAGATGCAGGTGATTGAAGGAGGCGAAAATGGAAGGCTTGAGGGCAATGGCAGGGTAAGGAGTACAGGCGGAACTGTAAGGCTTTTATAACCCGCAACTCCACCTCTCCTACTTCCCGTATTCTCGGGAAGTGGGCGGGCCATGCGGCGGATGCGGCGTTTCGGTTTATAATGATTATAGACAATTAATGCGGCGGAGTTTTCGTACCAATTGATGGTTCCCTTTTTCTCAAACCACGCAAAGGGCGGCTGTACAGTTGCCAGGCGCAACTTTTCATGCGTCCATCCGACAACCCATCAGGAGGTCTCGTCATGTCAACTTTAACTGAAAAGATCGTTTCAATAAAAAGAAGACAAATATGCCAGAGAGTCAACAGTCCGGGGACTGCACCGACCACCGAGCACTCGACGCTCGGGGACTAGTCTCCCAGTCTATCAGCTCGGAACTTCAAGGACTGCACCGACCACCGAGCACTCGACGCTCGGGGACTGGTCGCCCAGTCTATCAGCTCGGAACTTCAAGGACTGCACCGACCACCGAGCACTCGACGCTCGGGGACTGGTCGCCCAGTCTATCAGCTCGGAACTTCAAGGACTGCACCGACCACCGAGCACTCGACGCTCGGGGACTGGTCGCCCAGTCTATCAGCTCGGAACTTCAAAGACTGCACCGACCACCGAGAACTCGATGCTCGGGGACTGGTCGTACAGTATAGCAACACAGAATTCTAAGGAGCGCACTTGGTACTTGGGGACTGGTCGTCATACTATTATACACCCGGGGACTGGTTGATTAGTCTATTCAATTGCAGACGGACTGGTAAATTCAATTTTTTAGACCTTGCTACAAGGCTCATACTTCGCCTTCCAGCAAGCTCGGGGACTACATCGGTACGATGCATCTGGCGATGCATCTTAGTTACAGAATTTCTTTGAGGACTTTTATTTTGACCCTGGCACCACGTGCCTACGTCACCTACTACCAGGCTCGGGGACTAAGTGGGCACACTTCACCTTGCGGTGAATATGCTTGCTTTTTTGATGTTTATACCTTTCAAAAAAGTAAAGTGGGCACACTTCACCAGGAAAGAAATCTTTTTTAATTTAGAGCACCATGCATTCTTCGAACAACTCGCTTCTTCGATGTCAATGTTGATCAACTGTCTTTTGAGTTGGTCAAAGAACCGTTGCAACTGTTTGGGCGACTTTCCCACTTATTGAAGACGTCAAGTCTCACTGATCGAAGAAGCTCAAGACGGCGTGTTACATCACAATACATGGTGCTCGGGGACTAGCTGTGGGGGTATAAACCCCTATACCCTTACGGTTAGACTTCGGCCAGGAAGCTTGGCCCATTACGAGACGAGTTCAAGGCTTGATCCGACAACCTGGAGTTTCGCGCAAGGAAACAAGATGTGGAGATCAAGCAGGATTCTAGTCGGTTAGAATAGGAATTGATATCGAATTATCCATGGCAATTGTAACCGACTAGGATTAGTTTCCAGATCTGTAACCCTGCCCTCCAGACTATATAAGGAGGGGCAAGGGACCCCCCTAGGACACATCATATTCTCTCAACACAAATCAATACAACCAGACGCAGGACGTAGGTATTACGCCAACTCGGCGGCCGAACCTGGATAAAAAGCTTGTCCGTGTCTTGCGTCACCATCGAGTTCGTAGTTTGCGCACCGTCTACCGATAAACTACTACCGTGGGTATACCCCAAGGTAGACTGCCGACCAGCTTTCGTCGACACATATGGGATGAGCCATACCTCTTCCAAGTATGCTCTGATGGCTTACTCAGGAGATGTGTGACCACTGAAGAAGGATAGAAGATCATCGACAGATGCCATTCATCACCATATGGAGGTCATTATGGAGCATTCCGTACACATTCAAAGATCTGGCAGTGTGGATTCTATTAGCCTACAATGTATGAAGACACGAAGCAATATATCCGAAGATGTGGGCCATGTCAAAGACATGGAAACATGAGCACAAGGGATGCCATGCCACTCACCAACAATCTTCAGATAGAGCTCTTTGTTGTCTGGGGAATTGACTATATGGGACTATTTCCACCATCAAAGAAGTGTGAGTTTATCTTGGTGGCAGTTGACTACGTCTCTAAGTGGGTAGAGGCACTACCATGCATGGCAACAACATAAGTTCAAAGAGGATGTTTGGAGAAATCATATTTCCAAGATTTGGAGTCCCCAGAGTAGTGATATGGGATGGAGGATCGCATTTCATCGACAAACGGTTCGAGCACTATCTATAAAGACATGGAATCCGCCACAACGTTGCTACCTCCTATCATCCTCAGGCAAGTGGCCAGGCAAAGACTTCCAACAAGCAAATCAAGAACATTCTTCAGAAAATAGTAAATGAGATGGGAACAACATGGAAGCACAAGTTACCCGATGCACTCTGGGCATACTGGACAGCATACAAGATCCCGATTGGGATGTCTCCATACCAATTGGTGTACGGGAAGACTTGCCACCTACCTATTGAACTAGAGTTCAAAGCACACTGGGCCATACCAAATGGTGATGGCATTGACATGTGTAAGTCTTGCCATTTTCTCTGTAACTGATACCCTATGTTCTGGAGATGGGATTAACATGTAATGGAGATGGCATTGATCATCTGTACCTGATCTTTTGTTTTCTAAACCTTTTCTGTGATAAAAATAGATTGTGATCTGTGATGATATTTGGTTGTGATCTGTGACGATCTTCATATGACGTTGATTCAAATTTGAATTTAAGTCGTTTCGGAACAAAAAATTTGGGCCTATAATTGATGTGGACCAAATCCACGTGGACCAAATCCATGACGTTTTAGATTATCACAATACCCTTTTGCTATGCTTCCAGGCCATGCAATCCATGACGGAAATAAATACGAATCTGTGACGGCTCAATTCGGTGCAACAAATGTATGACGTGAGATACATGACGGATTTCTCGTACGTCATGGATAGTTGACTATGACGTATTTTTGGCAATCTGTGACCAAATCCATCGTCATGTAAAGCACCAATCCTTGTAGTGAAAGAGATGGAATATGGACCTAGATGTTGCTGGAAATCATAGAAGGATGCAATTATCGGAATTGGAAGAATGGCGAGAGAAAGCATATCACAATTCAAAGATCTACAAAGATAGAGTCAAATGATGGAATGACAAAAGAATCAAGAAGAAAGAGTTCTCACCCGGAAATAAGGTATTACTTTTTAATTCCAGTGTGAAACTCTTTGGGCATGGAAAACTCCAGAGCAAATGGGAAGGACCGTACAAGGTAATCAATTCATCATCCCACGGAGCGATCACACTTCAAAATGATGAAGCTACGTTATTCAAGGTAAATGGTCAATGTCTTAAATTATTTTTAGAGCCCAATAAAGAATTAGAGGAAATAAACGTGATCCATTTTTACCTTCCAATGGAGAATTAAAGCCTAACATTGATATTTTTGGGCCACACATATATTTTTTGGGATATCAAACCTTCTAGAAACACACACAAGAGAGTTTGTCGGTGGAGGAGCCTAGGCCAGGGCGGGCGCCCTAAGCATGAGGGCGGGCGCCCTGCCCCTATTCCCTCTCGCTGCTGCCTTTTTCCGTTAGGATCTCCACATCCATCCCTATCTAGAAAACCCTACGAAGGGTTTGTTTCGCAAGTTGGCTGTGGGATCTATCTCGTGGAAGATTCTAGATACACCTGTAACCTCTATATAAATAGACCCCTGACGTCAGCTTTCATCATCAATTCATTCTTTCCTCCCTCATTTAGAGCTTTGCTTAGTCCCTCGCTCCAATGGCCAATAGCAGCAATCCCAGTTGGAAGATCGTCCTATACAGGATTGATCTTAACAAGAAGCCAAAAGCAGATCCAAACTCTAAGGCGTTAGTGCCAGTCAACAGCAAGCGGCAGCTAGCAGCCTTTCCACCACACCAGCGTAGTGCCAGCCATTCTTACTATGCTCAACCAGTCCTCACGGCGCCGCTGCAACCCCTTCTTCTCAAGGGACCACCGGTGAAGCAGGGCACGCTAATCAAGGTGCCTGCCGGCACTAAGGTCCTACCACCGAAGCCAAATGAGAGGGTGGTAGGCATAAAGACCAACAGGAGCGTTGAAATCAGCAGCGTCCGGTATACGACAAAGGAGGAACACCCTTACTTCTAGGGAGTCCGAGCGGCGAAGGTCCAATTCATCCCGCCAAAGGAGGCCCCGAAGCACGCGCTTAACTCTTTCGAGTCGCCGCCTAAGCGCCGTAAAACCATAGCTGATCTATAGAAAGAGTTCCCTGAGAGGGATGGAGTGGTCCTAGAGCTCAAGTCGTCTGTTAACTTCCTAAATAGGCAGGTCGTGAACCTGAACACAATTGTGCTCAACCTTAGACGCGACCTCACTAAGGCCACCGGTAGGGTAAAGGAGCTAGAGCGTCGCTGAGCTACTTTGTTAGATCTTGAGGCACCTGTATCTTAGTTCATGCATTTCTAGATTCGTTTTAGATTCGTTATTAGATTAAATTCACTAGTCGGTTGATTTATTGTAATAAATGCCTCAAGAAAAAATAAATAAAGATTGCTTTATCATTATTATGCCTCGTGTGTCTCCACTTTGTTTTTATGCAAGAGAACAGGAAATAAGTATGGGGGAGATCCCCGACAAGACAAACAAACTTCAACCGCACCACTCCACTTAGGTACACGCTCTGCACGCTTTATTCATACACATACACATACATCTTGGGTTGTGCAGAAAATTATCTCTAAACATGATAAATTAAAAAGATAAAAATATTGTCAATCTCACTTTATGATATTTCCTGAAAACCTACAATTATTGAAAAAATTATTTTTCAAACCCTGTGCTACTGTCATTGTGGAATGTGAGATGGTAGAATATGAGTACCTTATTCTTGATATCTTTGTCACTTGGAGATTTTCTTTCAAAAAAATTAAAAATATAGCTACCATCCTCAGTGTTTTATATGCCTGCTAAAACTGAAAATATTAATTATGATAATTTAAGCTATTTGCTTTGTATTGAGTTTGTTCAAAATGAGTTAGGCCCTTGTTGAGAGATTTATCATGCTCTAAAGATCAAGACATTTTTTATTCAGAAAGATTCACTCTTCCAAAGTATTATTGCGTTAGAGGCGAGTAAAAAGGGGCAAGTGCCCAAAAACCTCACGGAAACAATGGACAAGTGTCTGACCGTAGAATTAGAGGTACCTCAGTATCTACCTAAAAAATGAGATGATAAAAATATGATGAAAAGAAAATGATAGCCCATGGTCCCTCTAATAAGCAATATGCCAGTAAGAGTTGACAAGTTTTTAATTTTTCAAAGTCTTGATCTAAGAGTATGGCATTCCTCTCCGCGGATCCCATTTTGACTAGGCAATATATGCAAGGTAAGTATGCTTAAGAATTGTTGCAAATCAAAACAAGCCTCATTGAGATCTACAAAAAAAAATAATATGAGTGATCTGAGGGTACCTATGAGAACAAAGGTAAGCTAAGTTTCTTTTCAAAAATATACAATCCAAGTGATAGGAAGAAAGGATCTCTATTTCGACCATATAATTCCCTGACTACAGTACACGGTGGACATTTTACTACACCCTGCAGGTATGAAAAGAATGCTTTACAATGTTTAACCCCGAGTGATTTTCTGAACCATCCTTTTCTTAAGGACGAGTAAAAGTCTAAGTATGGGGGAGTTTATTGACGGTTCTTAAGTATCAAATTTAATCATCAAATAAATGAGGAAAAGGATCCATATGCAAATACCACCTAGAATTAGGGTTTTATCTGACAGAATTCTATGAGTTTTGGTGTTTATCTATTTCTGCAAGGGGTTATTAGGAAATATAGAGGAAAGGCCCACACGTCAGGTTTACATAGAGATATTAACGTGTGTGCCAATGTTCCTCGATCTAGAACACTCCAGAAGCCACGGGAACGAGCGGGAGGCCGAGCGAGCCCGGGGGCAGGGCGCCCACCCTGGCTCAGTAGCCAATCAGGCTGAGTCTCGCGGATTATGCTCCACCGCCTTAAAGGATCAACGAAAACCGTGCAATTAAGGTCGGTTTGTTCCAACGGTCCACGTTCATTTGGGAGGGCTATATAAGCAAGGCCCCTGACCTCTTGAGGAGGGCAATCCCATTATTCATTTGCATATTTCCAGAGAGGATTCGCAGAGAGAGGTTCCTCTAGGGTTCCAATCTCCTAGGGCTTAGCATCCAATGTGAGATTAGAATTTATTCTTCTAAATTGAGAGAGATAGAGTGGAGGTGTAGATTGGAGGAAGCCCGGCCTGTCGGTGTCTTCTCCAAGTTGTACCTGCAGGATTGTTGATGGTTCTTATGTATCAATTTTAATTATCAAATAAACAAGAAAAAGGACCAATATGCAACCAACACCTAGAATTAGGGTTTGATCTGACAGAATTCCATGAGTTTTGTTGTTTATCTGTTTCTGCAGGGGGTTATCAGGAAATAAGGAAGAAAGGTCCACATGTCGGTATTACATAGAGATATCAACGCACCGCACAATTTTCTACCATCTAGAAGACTCCAGAAGCCACAGGAAGAAAGCAGAGGCCGAAAGGGGTCAGGCCTAGGGCGCCCGCCCTAAGGACCTGGGCGCCCGACCCCTCCTGTACTCCGTTCAGGACTCTCTTCGCACACGATGTTCCACCGACCTAATGGATCAAGGATAACGTAGTACCACATCGCCTACTGACCCAAAAATGCATAGAGGAGGAGGACTATATAAGGAGACCCCCTGGCCCCTGGAGGAGGACAAGAAGTTATCATAGAGATTGAGGGGTGCCCTCGAAGGAAAACGTCTTCTCTAAATAATATTTATTTTTAGGCTTAGCAACCAATGTAAAGTACAAATAGATCTTCTAGTTTCTACTAGATTGAGAGAGATAGAGTGGAGGTGTAGATTAGAGGAAGTCCGGCCTGTCGGTGTCTACTCCAAGCTTGTACCTGCGGGATCAAGTTCTCCTAACCCGAAGCTTGCTCCTAGGATTCTTCAGTATTTCGACTTCTAAATTCTAGTAAGTTCTTGTTTTATTGTTCTTTTGTTTTATGAGTTTACTTTAATCTCTTCGCGTAGAGTTTAGAGTAATCATTGCTGGCGTAAATGTGGTGTTTAGGCTGGGGTACTCATAGATATTCCCTGACTAGCTAGACCGTGGTAGTAGTGAGGAACGTGACATTTCCGAGTTACCTTTGCAAACCATATCTCGTTAGCAGGAAGGATAGGGTTTATAGGTGCGGGTTGAACATCCTTTGTGGTGTCTAGATTCCGTTAGCCTCCCCAATTGAACAGTAGATCATCCTTACCAAGGTTAGAAGGAGATTACGGTTGTAGTCTTCTCTATTTATCACTCACATCGAGAGACATTCTTTGTTGCCTAAAGGGTTAGTAGTAATAGACTGGTTAGTCAGATGCACTCTTTCTCCTAGTGGTAAAAAAATAAATACGATACTCTGGATAACCTCCCGGGTGAAGTGCTCATCGATATCCGTGCGCTTGCGGATCAATTCCTTATTGCGTTCCCAAATATCAACAAGCATTTCTGGCGCCGTTGTCGGGGAGAAAGACGGTTTGCTGAGATAACCTTGAGTCTTACTACTAGCTTATATCTATACTTTTATCTTTTTTTATCTTTTATATTCTTTATTTATTTTCTTTACTCTTACCTTATGGAAAACCAAAATTCTAAATCGATCCATGAGTCTGCAATCCCTTCAGTAAAAGACCTTTTACCATGGGAGTCATCACAGCCTATCCAAACATCCCAGTATAAGTTAAGTTCTAGGTTGATTGCCATGATTCAAAACCTATCTTTTTCGGGAAAGGAAGACGAAAACCCTTACCTTCATATTAGAGATTTTGAGCAAACATGTGATTGTCTTCGCATTGAAGGCATTTCTGATAAAACTTTACGTTGGAAGCTTTTTCCTTTTTCTTTAAGGGGAGAAGCTAGACAATGGTACAGTCAGAAGGTAAGTCAACAACGAGGTGAATGGGGAGTTTTACGAGCCAACTTTTGTCTAGATTTCTATTCCCTCGACCGTATAGCCGACCTTAGACTCGAAGTCCTATCTTTTAAACAAAAAGATAATGAAACTTTGGGAAAATCCTGGAAACATTTTTCTAATCTTTTAGAATCTGGTCCAAACCTTAATCTTGAAGACCCTGTTCTTTTATTTCACTTTTTTTGAGGTCTTTAGAAAAATCACAAACAAATGCTACACACAATGTCTAGAGGTTCTTTTTTTCGCATCCCTACTGATGAAGCTAGAGTGATCCTAGATAGAATCCTAGAAGCTGAGATGGATAATACCCATCATGATGAAACCTACGAAGCCGAAGTAGACACTCTGCCAAATTCTTCATCTACTTTAGCTATCCCAAGTTCTGAGCCAAAAGAGGAAGAAATTCCACCACCGGACTTCATGCTGGATATAGAATCTGATCTTTTTGCCGACTTTGGAAACATTTCAAACTACCATTCTATTAACAAACCCCAAAATGGCCAGTTTAGCATTTATTTGCCAAGTGAATATCAATTGAGAGAGCTTATGTCAGTCATGAGTAGCGAATGGTTGGAGGAATCAGAGCTTTCCTCTGATGTGATCCGTTTGGACACACCCTCTATAACTATACGCTGCGCTTATAATTCTGATCGATTTAATGCTCTTTATAATCCTGTTGTGGGGATCAACATCATGTTTGAATCTTTTGCACTTAAACTATTTAAAAATCTTGCCTTAACCCCCACAACAAAGGTCATAAAGGAATCTTCGGGACGATTAGTCCCCAGTCTTGGAATTATTAATGTCCTACCTCTTACGGTAGAAGGCTCCATAGTTCATTTGAACTTCTATATCTTTGATACATGGGACTTTGACCTATTGATAGGACAACCTTTTAGAAGACTCCTTTATGAAGGTCATACTGGAAAGCTACACATTTCTTTGGAAAAGCCTTTAAATTCCCAATAACAATTTCACACTCCTTAAATAATAAGGCCGAGTCATATCTTTTGCCTGATCCTATAGAGGAGGTAAAGGCTGCATCTCTTGAACTTTTATAAGAATCAGACTTAGAAGACGAAACTTCTTTCTTCATAGAAGAAGAAGCCAAACCTTTTGAACCTGAACCCTTAGATGAGTTTGCAGAAACACTTAGACCCCCCATAGAGCTTAAAACTTTACCACCCGGTCTTATCTATGCTTTCCTAAACAATAATCCAGAGTTTTCTGTGATCATTAGTGATAAACTCACTCAGGAGCAAACTCTGCGATTAATGACCATTCTTGAGAAACATCACTCAATTTTCGGCTACTCACTCCAAGATCTTATAGGAATCAGTCCTATGATTTGTACCCATCGTATTCCAACAGATCCTTCTGATTCACCTTCTCGAGAACCCCAACGTAGACTTAACAACACTATGAGAGAGGTAGTTAAAAAGGAAGTTATAAAGTTGCTGCATGCAGGGATTATATATCCTGTGCCACACAGTGAGTGGGTAAGCCCAGTACAAGTTGTGCCTAAAAAGGGAGGTATGACTGTTATTATGAATAAAAAGAACGAGCTAATTCTGCAACGCACCGTCACAGGATGGCAGATGTGCATAGACTATAGAAAACTAAACAAAGCCACGAGAAAGGATCACTTTCTATTACATTTCATAGATGAGATGCTAGAGCGGTTAGCAAACCATTCGTTCTTCTGTTTCTTAGATGGATATTCAGGGTATCAACAGATCCCGATCCATCCTGATGATCAAAGCAAAACCACTTTTACATGCCCATATGGAACTTATGCTTACCGTAGAATGTCTTTTGGGTTATGTAATGCACCAGCTTCTTTTCAAAGATGCATGATGTCTATATTTTCTGATATGATTGAAGATATTATGGAAGTTTTCATAGATGATTTCTCTATTTATGGAAAAACTTTTGATAGTTGTCTTGAAAACTTAGACAAGGTTTTGCAAAGGTGTGAAGAAAAGCATTTAGTCCTTAATTGGGAAAAATGTCATTTCATGGTTAGGGAAGGAATAGTGCTGGGACACTTAGTGTCTGAAAGAGGTATTGAGGTAGATAAAGCTAAAATTGAAGTAATTGAACAACTACCACCACCTGTGAACATAAAAGGAATTCGAAGCTTTCTTGGCCATGCTGGTTTCTATCGTAGATTCATAAAAGATTTTTCATTTATTGCTAGACCACTTACTCTTTTGCTAGCCAAGGATGCTCCTTTCGAATTTGATGATGCATGTCTAACATCTTTTAATTTATTAAAGAAAGCACTCATCTCTGCACCAATCATTCAACCCCCTGATTGGTCGTTGCCTTTTGAAATTATGTGTGATGCTAGTGATTATGCTGTGGGGGCAGTTTTGGGACAAAATAAAAATAAGAAGCATCATGCAATTGCTTATGCCAGTAAAACTTTGACAGGAGCTCAACTTAACTATGCAACCACTGAAAAAGAGCTTCTGGCTGTTGTCTTTGCCATTGATAAATTTAGATCTTATTTAGTTGGAGCTAAAATAATTGTTTACACTGATCATGCTACACTAAATATTTGCTCACTAAAAAGATGCTAAACCTCGCCTGATTAGATAGATCTTATTACTCCAAGAATTTGACATAGAAATAAAAGATAAAAAGGGAGTAGAAAATTCTATTGCTGATCACTTGTCTAGAATGTATTTTAAGAATCCACAAGAAACCCCCATCAATGATTCACTCTGGGACGACATGCTCTACGGGATTAACAGGTCTGACCCCTGGTATGCAGATATTGTTAATTTTATGGTTTCAGGGTATGTACCACCAGGAGCAAACAAGAAGAATCTTATTCAAGAAAGTCGTTCACATATATGGGATGAGCCATACCTCTTCCGAGTATGCTCTGATGGCTTACTCAGGAGATGTGTGACCACTGAGGAAGGATGGAAGATCATCGATAGATGTCATTCATCACCATATGGAGGTCACTATGGAGCATTCCGTACACATTCAAAGATCTGGCAGTGTGGATTCTACTGGCCTACAATGTATGAAGACATGAAGCAATATATCAGAAGATGTGGGCCATGTCAAAGGCACGGAAACATAAATACAAGGGATGCAATGCCACTCACCAACAACCTTCAGATCGAGCTCTTTGATGTCTGGGGAATAGACTACATGGGTCCATTTCCTCCATCAAAGAAGTGTGAGTACATCTTGGTGGCAGTTGACTATGTCTCCAAGTGGGTAGAGGCATTACCTTGTAAGCATGCCGACAACATCAGTTCAAAGAGGATGTTTGAAGAAATTATATTTCCAAGATTTGGAGTCCCCAGAGTAGTGATAAGTGATGGAGGAGCACACTTCATCGACCAATGCTTCAAGCAATATCTACCAAAACATAGAATCCGTCACAACGTCGCTACTCCCTATCATCCTAAGACAAGTGGCCAAGCAGAGACTTCCAACAAACAAATCAAGAATATTCTTCAGAAGACAGTAAATGAAATGGGAACGGCGTGGAAAGACAAGTTACCCGATGCACTCTGGGCATACCGAACAGCATACAAGACCCCAATTGGAATGTCTCCATACCAACTGGTGTACGGGAAGACTTGCCACCTACCTGTTGAACTAGAGTTCAAAGCACACTGGGCCATAAAGAGATGGAATATGGACCTAGATGTTACTGGAGATCATAGAAGAATGCAACTATCAGAATTGGAAGAATGGCGAGAGAAAGCATATCACAATTCAAAGATCTACAAAGAAAGAGTCAAAAGGTGGCATGACAAGAGAATCAAGAAGGAGTTCACACCCGGAGATAAAGTATTACTTTTTAATTCTAGGGTGAAGCTTTTCGGGCATGGGAAACTCCGGAGCAAATGGGAAGGACCATTCAAGGTAATTAATTCATTATCCCACGGAGCTATCACACTTCAAAATGATGACGGTACGTTATTCAAGGTAAATGGTCAACGTCTTAAATTATTTTTAGAGGCCAATAAAGAATTAGAAGAAATAGACGTAGTCCATTTTTACCTTCCCATGGAGAATTAGAGCTCGACCTTTTTAGTCTGATGTTTTTGGGTCATATATATATTTTTCTAAATAGTTTTACATCTAGAAACGCGCTCGAGAAAGTGGGCCCACAGAGGGGCCAGAGAGAGGGCGGGCGCCCAGATCAGGTGGGCAGGCGCCCAGCTCCTGTTCCCCCTCGGTCCCGATTTTCTCTGTTATGGAAAATGCACTTATGGTAATCCGAATAATCCCTCAGATGGAAAGTTTCGCACGCACATCGACGGGAGCAACCCGAACAACCCCTAGAGGCACTTTTTGACCCCTATATAAACAGACCCCTGACATCAGTTTTCAAACACCAAACCACCAAGCCTTCTCCTCTTCTTCAATTAGAGCTTGATTAGTTCCTTGCTGCTCCAATGGCCGAGAAGTTCCACGATGATTGGGAAGTCGTCCCCGTCAACCTCAACATGGAGCCTGTGGAAGACCCCGATGCCCGTGCTCTCGTCCCGGCCAACACAGAGCGACAGCTAGAAGCCATGCCATTACGCCAACGCAGCTCCGCCCAATCCTACCATGCTCAACCAGTTCTCACCACACCGCCACACCCCTACTCCTCAAAGGATAATCATCCAAGACGAAGACCACCATCAAGGTGCCAACCGGCACAAGGATCCTTCCACCTAGACCCAATGAGAGGGTCGTTGGAGTTAAGACCAACCGGAGCGGCGAGATCAGCAGCATTCGCTACACTACGGGGGAGGAGAGACCTTACTTCGAAGGGATTAGAGCAGCCAAAGTCCGTTTCATCCCTCCAAAGGCAGCCCCGAAGCACGCTCTCAATGCTTTTGAGACACCTCCCAAGCGTCGCAAAACTATAATGGATAAACGTTCGCAGACTAGACAGAGTTATCATAGACCTCCAGTCCTCGATTAATTCCCTCACTAGGCAGCTCTCTAACCACAACACCATTATACTAGGCCTCAGGCAGGATCTTGCCAGTGCCAATAAGAAGATTAAGGAGTTAGAGCGCCGCTGAGTTATCTAGATTAGACCTTGAGGCAATGCATCTTAGTCATCTATCTTTAAATTTAGTTTAGTGTTACTATTATTATCAGTTTGCTACTAGTCTTTTGTAATAAATGCCTCAAGGTTAATAAAGAGTATTATTATTATTATGTCTTGTGTGTCTCTACTTTATTTTTGTGCAAGAAAGCAGAAAACAAGTATGGGGGAGATCCCTCAACATGCCAAACACACTCCGACTACACCACTCCACGATTCAGGTACACACTCTGCACACTTTACTTTACACATACACATATCTTGGATTATGCAGAATATTGTTCCCGACATGATAAATTAAAAAGATTAAAATATTCCTAATCATGATTAATCTTACTCTGTGATATTTTCTGAAAACTTGCAACTATTATAAAATCATTTTAAAACCCTATGTTGCTTAAGACAGTATGGAATGTGAGATGGTAGAGTATGAGTTTCTTATTCTTGATATCATTGTTGCTTGGAGAATTTATTTCAAAATCTTCAAAATTCTAGCTACCATCCTCAGTGTTTTATATGCCTGATAAAACTGAAAATATTAATTATAAAAGCTATCTACTCTGTATTGAGTTTGTTCAAAATGAGTTAGACCCTTGTTGAGAGATTTATCATGCTCCTAAGATCAAGACATTTATTCAGAAAGATTCACTCTTCCGAAGTATTATTGCATTAGAGGCATGGGCTATGCAAAAATAAAGATGTTTCGAGGAAATAAAAAGGAGCAAGTGCTCGATAACCTCGTAGAATTAGGGGTACCTCGGTATCCACTTAAAAAAAAGATGAGAGAAAAAGAAAATGATAGCCCATGGTCTCTCTAATAAGCAATATGCCAGCAAGAGTTGACAAAGATTTTAATTTCCAAAGTCTTTGATCTAAGAGTATGACATTCCCCTCCTCGGATCCCGTTTTGATCAGCCAATAAATACAAAGTAAGTATTCTTGAGAATTTTTGCAAAATTAAAACAGCCTCAGTGAGATATATAAAAGATAATGAGTGATCTGAGAGAACCTATGAGGATAAAAAGGTATGCTAACTTTCTTTCAAAAATATACAAAAACTCCAAGTGATAGGATTGAGAAGAAAGGAACTTTACTCTTAACTATATACTTCCCTGACTATAGTACACAGTGGAATTTTAACACCCTGCAGTTAAGAAAAGATTGTTTTAAAATGTTTTACCCCAAATATTGTTCTTAACCATCCTTTTCTCGAGGACGAGTAAAAGCCTAAGTATAGGGGTATTTGTTGACGGTTCTTAAGTATCAATTTTAATTATCAAATAAACAAGAGAAAGGACCAATATGCAACCAACACCTAGAATTAGGGTTTGATGTGACAGAATTCCACGAGTTTTGTTTTTTATCTGTTTCTGCAGGGGGTTATCAGGAAATAAGGAAGAAAGGCCCACATGTCGGTATTACATAGAGATATCAACGCACCGCGCAATTTTCTACCATCTAGAAGACTCCAGAAGCCACAGGAAGAAAGCAGAGGCCGAAAGGGGCCAGGCCCAGGGCGCCCGCCCTGAGGACCTGGGCGCCCGCCCCCTCCTGTACTCCGTTCGGGACTCTCTTCGCACACGATGTTCCACCGACCTAATGGATCAAGGATAACGTAGTACCACATCACCTACCGACCCAAAAATGCATAGAGGAGGAGGACTATATAAGGAGACCCCCCTGGCCCCTGGAGGAGGACAAGAAGTTATCATAGAGATTGAGGGGTGCCCTCGAAGGAAAACCTCTTCTCTAAATAATATTTCTTTTTAGGCTTAGCAACCAATGTAAAGTAGAAATAGATCTTCTAGTTTCTACTTGATTGAGAGAGATAGAGTGGAGGTGTAGATTGGAGGAAGCCCGGCCTGTCGGTGTCTACTCCAAGCTTGTACCTGCGGGATCAAGTTCTACTAACCCGAAGCTTGCTCCTAGGATTCTTCAGTATTTCGACTTCTAAATTCTAGTAAGTTCTTGTTTTATTGTTCTTTTGGTTTATGAGTTTACTTTAATCTCTTCGCGTAGAGTTTAGAGTAATCATTGCTGGCGTAAATGTGGTGTTTAGGCTGGGGTACTCATAGATATTCCCTGACTAGCTAGACCGTGGTAGTAGTGAGGAACGTGACATTTCCGAGTTACCTTTGCAAACCATATCTCGTTAGCAGGAAGGATAGGGTTTATAGGTGTGGGTTGAACATCCTTTGTTGTGTCTAGATTCCGTTAGCCTCCCCAATTGAACAGTAGATCATCCTTACCAAGGTTAGAAGGAGATTGCGGTTGTAGTCTTCTCTATTTATCACTCACATCGAGAGACATTCTTTGTTGCCTAAAGGGTTAGTAGTAATAGACCGGTTAGTCAGATGCACGTTTTCTCCTAGTGGTAAAAAAAATAAATACGATACTCGGGATAACCTCCCGGGTGAAGTGCTCACCGATATCCGTGCGCTTGCGGATCAATTCCTTATTGCGTTCCCAAATATCAACAAGGATCAAGTCTCCTAACTTGAGGCTTGCTCCTAGGATTCTTTGGTATTTCGACTTCTAAATTGTTGATGCAAAAGCTGATCTGCAAACACAAAGGGCTAATACTCGATTTTAAACGTTAAGGCGTGCCATCCGATTTGACCATACAATCGGCAAAGGTGGTAACTCGAACACTTTGGTCCCGACAACAGCAATGCGTCCGGATGTCACGGCCAAGAGGTGCTCACGCGGAACTTGAGAACACGCCGAGCTTAAGTCGATGAATTCCTAAGAACTGGTAATAAAAGGAAAATATGACGAAGTCGTCGAAAAAGTAGATACTAGAATATGAGTAAAAACTTGTGTTTGATTGATTGATTGATAGATTTTTTCTTACATGGCCCTAGGGTCTATATTTATACCCTGTCCAAAGAGCTACAACCAGACACGACTAGGACTCGAATTCCAAACCAAACGGAACCCGTACACAAACAAATTCTAATAACTAAGGAAAACATAAAACTACCCCCTTGTAGCCGACCGGGACACCGCCACAGACCAATCGGCAATCTCCACGCTTTTCTTCAGAGCCATCGGCAAACCTCCTGTTGTGGCCATCGGCAAACATTGACACTGGTCATCGGCACGAACACGTCACCACCACTAGACTTAGTCATATTCAGTTGTTTCCCCATCGGCAACCACCCTCATCGGCAACTTCCCTGCAGACCAATTACCGCTGCTTCATCTGCCGATCCATACTTTACCAACCCTAGATACGCGTCAAAAGATACGTGTCCAAAAACGGTGTCAACACATGCCCCCCAATTTCGGAGTATAAAATCATTAATGCTCCGAAATTTTCTGCAGTAATGATGTCCTTCCACAATTAATTCTCCCAATTTGGTAATCGACCGTTAAATCCGAACAACCTTGGCCCGATTCTCCTGCAGATTCCTCGAATTCCTCAATCTCTCGAACCGAATCTCTCCACTTTATGCGCCCATCGGCAATATTACCGTTAGAGGGAACTACCGATGGACCGACTAGGAGATCTTGTACAGTGAAATATCTCCAAAATCATGACCGCTTGCTGTCAAATCACCTGCGCAATCCCTTGATTACCGTGCGAACAGTTACCATATCCACCTGAACACCCTCGGATTTCACGGATGCGGCAAAGAGATAAGTCAGATTTGCCCCTGCCCGATTTGTCCTATAAATACTTCCTTCTCCGGTACTCATTCTCCATCTTATTATTCTACAGCCCAAAATCTACTTTCCCGGCGGCGGCACCACCCGGGGATCCTAAGAACTTCAACAAAGTCCTTCTTCACCAATCCTCCAAGTTCGATCTTCTTCATTGTGAGGAAATGACTATCAACTTCATCGTTCCTGAGGTCAGTTTACCACCCTTCCTTTTCCGCATTCTTGCTGAACTCCTGTTCATCCGCAATTCCTTTTACTGAATACTCCTTTTTTCTTTCTGTTCTTTCTTTTATCCTCAAAAGTTTTAGGATTTGGCCGATAAGATCGTAATTCCTACCGATCAACCTCACCTCCAGTGTCTCGACCCGCTAGGAAATCCAGATCCCACCGATCTAATAAACGCAGAGACAAACAGAATCCCCTTTAGAGCCGAAAACTTCTCCCTAGATCTATGGAAAGATGCCTTCCGTTCCTGGCCCAGTCCAACCAAAGGATGGAAGGATTGGTTCCTGAGAGTCAGCCATTCAAACGAGGTTCAATGGGGTGAGCGGAAGTTAGATCAGTGTATTAGATTGTCTCTTGCCGATATGGAGAGAAATGAGCCACTGCTAATTGGTGCTTCGTACTTTTGGTCAGACACGCTCAATGCTTTTGTGTTTGGCCATGGCCCTGCTTCTCCTACACTTGCCGATGTGCTCATGCTCACCGGCTTAGACATATCCACTGCCGATAACAGCCATCTATTTGACACCAAACCCAGTTCTAAGGTAGCAACTCATGCCATCGGCGGTTGGTCTGGGTACATTCAGAAGTACCGAAGAACAGGACCTGTTAGTGCAAAGGAACAGACCACTTTCCTGAATATGTGGCTGGATAAGTTTGTATTCTGTGGCCGATCGGCAGGACCAACTTTTGTTTACTTATCGGCAGCAGAAAGATTAGCCGATGGTGGCTGATTTCCTCTTGGCCGATACCTACTCGGCTCTGCTTATCACCTTCTTCACCAGGTAGCCAAGAAACTTCTGCTCGGTCAACCCATTGGCAACTTAGGGGGTCCTTGGAGGTTTATTAACATGTGGCTTAGTCTCCACATGCACAAACGCCTCGAATTCGACCTCTTTGCACAGCGCTTCCCCAGGGACATAGCAGAGGATTATGAATTGGATGAAGAAGAATCAGCAACTCGCTCCCCCTTGAACTTTGGTGAAGCTGCCATAGTCTTACCTGGCACTGGTAGTAATGAAGACCAGGTCAGCCGATTCTTTCAGACTCTCTATGATGGTCTGACCAGAGAATAGCGGGCATGGATGCCTTATGAAGATCCAGACACCAGATTTCCCCTGACTTTCCATCCCTTTAATGATGATCTCAACAAGGACCATGATGTGATGATGGCAATTATCACCCCAAGAGCCATACCAGTGAACTTCTTTGGTAGTGGGAAAGCCTCTAATCTGACATACGAGTTTTACAACCCATCGGCACTAGCTCGCCAACTGGCCTTCGGTCAACTGCCGATCGCACTTTGCTATGCCGACATGGTAAAGCCGAGGGAGACCATCACTAGCAATCTTGAGTGGATTAGAATAGCTCAACTTCCGCCAAACGCCGATACATATGTCGATCTATCGGCTTGGATCCCCGCTCTCTTCATTACTCAGGCATATAAACAGTGGTGGGAGGAGTGGAAAGAGCATTTATTCTGCAGATCGTCTCTCATATACCGTGGCATGATCGACCCCAAATACAAAGTCCCCGATAATACTGTAAGTACTTTAACCGATGTCTCAATCCTTTCACTTTCATCTTCTATCGGCAACTTATTTCCTTTGTTTTATACAGGTCGATGATCAGCTAGCAGAAGTGGCAGACCGATCGAACTTCTTCCATCGGGCCCGATCTCATTGATCGGCAACAACGCTCCGAGCTTGGCGGCCTTAATGCACCGGGGTGTGCGTTTCAAGAAAATCACTACCAGGCAAACGAAAACATCCCCGTCGGTAGCTGCCACTGCCTTGGCACAAGCCTTTAAGGTAAATTCTTGAATTCTTCAACTTATACCAATTCCAACCTTACGTTTACACAATCTTTCAGGACACATCGGCTAGCATGGGAATTTCATCGGTAACTTTTACTATTTCAACCAGAACCTCATCAATACTCTATTTTACTTGCACTTATAAAAACTTTCATTGTTATATCAGCAAATTGGCAAATCGGCAAAGACCAGAAGTACCAAAACGACTGCCGATGCCCCTCAGTCTAGCCAACCAAAGAGAAAGGGTCCCAAGAGTACCAAGTCACAAGCGAAGCGTCAGAGAACAGCAACGCCTCCTCCTCCTCCAAGGTCACCGATCCCCGTAGAATCGTCGCCCTCCTCTCCAGAAGCTCAGATACGGCAAATACCATCTCCAACTCAGCCACAAGAAGAACCTCAACTGGAAGAACTTCGGCCAAAAGAACCCCAGCCAGAAGAGACATCAACTGATGTACACGAGCAGACCGCCGATCCAGTGAGCTCAATCATAGCATCGGTAGTCTCCTCGATCCAGACAAGCATCGCACCCCCGCAAGGTAAAGTACTGTCTATGAAATTATTGCTGATGGACCTATTTTTCCACTTTATAATTATCTCTATTAATCTTAGCTGACATAGTCTCATCGGCAATTCCAGCCGATCAACCTGTAATACCATCGGCCTCAACTAGCCAGAGACGAGAGATAGCTCTGAAACAAGTAAGCTATTTGATTATCATTCTTTATTTTATTAATATCTCATCATCAAATAACTCACTTCCCTTTTTCTTTCTGGAACAAGATTCTCCCGAAAGCCTGTTCTCCTTTGCCATCAAAATTTCTGAAGATGAAGGCGAGGAAGCAAGCTCTTCTCAAGCAGTTGGAATTTCATCGGCAGAGATTAGAGTAAAACTGAAAGATCTGTCGGCCCTCCTTCATCAAGACACAGCCCAACTGGTTGATGATTCCGATCCAGCCAAGGCTCTATTCAATGTTCCAAGAGGCCAAATCCCTGCCGATGTCGAGGAGGTTCTCTTCAAGGCTGCTCACTTAGAGAGTCGACAGCTCCAGTATCAAAAGGCCGCTCAGCGCCTTGCCAATAGAGCTACTCACACCTAGCTCTCAGAGGAGATGATGAAAGTAAAGCTCCTTGCTGATGAAAAGCATAAGAGTATCGGCATTTTGAAATCCTCAGGAGATACACTGAAACAAAAGATTTATGATCTATCGGCAAAGAGAGAAGCCCTGCTGGCATAGCTTAAACAAGTAGAAGAAGCCCTGTCCCATGCTCAACAGGAAGAAAGTCAGCTGTCTGAGATGATCAAGACCCTTGAACAAGAGCGGAATGCCCAAGCTCACAAAGCACTGCAGATGAAGAAGAAGCTGAAACCGGTGGAAGGCTCTGTCGATGAAGATATCAAAGAGATAGAAGAAGCCAATCAAATCCACCTGCGCGCTATATCGGCCATCCAAACCTTGCTAAATGCATAAACTCTTCATCGACGACACGTTTTGCTTTCAGAATTCCTGAACTTTTTGATCTAGCCGATAGGATTGTTATCGGCACCCTTTTAAAACATTGAGTCCGGCACCAGATATACTTCAACCCAGCCGATAGGAATGTTATCGGCACTTAAACTTTCATGCATCAATCCATATACTAGGATAATATTTCTTTAAGTATTTGTCATTCAATGCCCTGGGAAATTCAACTCCTTTGAGAGTTTCTAAAATATAGGCATTGGCAGGAGCAGATCGATTTATCCGATAGGGAGCCTCCCAATTGGGAGACCACTTCCCAAATTTTGAACTTTTAGTCCCGATCAGTAAGATTAGTTTCCATACTAAGTCTCCATTGGCAAACTCCTTAGCCTTTACCTTCTTATCATACCATCTGGCAACTCTCTTTTTATTTTCTTCTATACTTATCAAGGCCTTTAGCCGATGCCCTGCTAATTCATCTAACTCGTCTTTCATCAAAGTAGCATAATCATCGGCATCCAACTGGTCTTGAAGAGATAGTTGCCTAGAACCGGTTTTAATTTCCCATGGCAGTACGGCATCGTGTCCATACACCAACTGATAGGGTGAAACTTTAGTTGATCCATGACATGCCATCCAGTACGACCATAAAGCTTCATTCAACAATGTATGCCACCTCCTAGGATTTTCCTCAATCTTTCGTTTGATAAGTTTAATAATTCCTTTGTTAGACGCCTCGGTCTGTCCATTAGCTTGAGCATAATAAGGAGATGAATTCAACACTTTAATCCCCATACCAATTGCAAATTCATCAAACTCGCCTGACGTAAACATAGTGCCCTGATCGGTAGTAATTGTTTGAGGAATACCAAATCGGTAAATAATATGCTCTTTCACAAAATCAATCATATCTGCCGATGTAACTTTTTTCAAAGGAATAGCCTCAACCCACTTGGTGAAATAATCAGTGGCAACTAAGATGAATTTATGCCCTTTGCTCGATGGTGGGTAAATTTGACCGATCAGATCAATAGCCCATCCCCGGAACGACCAAGGTTCAATAATGGGATTCATGGCCGACGCGGGCGCCCTTTGAACATTGCCAAACTTCTGACATCCTTGACATCCTTTGAAATATTTAAAACAATCCTCAAGTATAGTCGGCCAATAATACCCATTTCTTCTGATCATCCATTTCATCTTAAAAGCTGATTGATGTGCTCCACACACTCCTTCATGGATTTCACCCATCAAACTCTTAGCTTCATCATTACCTAAACATCTGAGAAGAACCCCATCTATAGTTCGATAATATAACTCATCTTCAAGGAGCACATACTTGGTAGCTTGAAACCGGACACGCCTCTCAAACTTCTTAGATGGATCCCTTAAATAATCAATAATCTCCTTTCTCCAATCATCGGCTCCGATTGCCGATAACGTGTTCAGCATGTGTTGATATCCCGAGGCATGCTGAGCCAACCGAATAGCTTCCTCATTATGTAACCGAGGAACATGCTCCAATCGGAAATCCTTAAACTCCTTCAATAGTCGCATACTCTTTTTGTAATAAGTTATCAGAACTTCACTTTGGCATTCATAACTTCCAGCCAATTGATTTATAACCAGCATAGAATCCCCGAAGATTTCAACAGCATCAGCATGAACTTCTTTTAGTAATTCCAATCCCTTGATCAAAGCTTGATACTCGGCTTGATTATTTGTTGACGTAGCAACAATCGGCAAAGAGAACTCATATTTCTTTCCCTGAGGGGAAATTGACACTATGTCGATTCCTGCCCCCCGGTCACACGTGGATCCATCAAAGAAGACCGTCCAAGGTACAATTTCCAAAGTCTCCACCATAGCGTGATGTTGAGTCACAAAATCGGCCATAATCTGCCCTTTAACCGCTTTAGCCGATTCGTAACGTAGATCGAACTCCGACAATGCCAAAATCCACTTACCAATTCTATCACTCATAATCGGCATAGACAGCATATACCGGACCACATCATCTTTGCATACAACAGTGCATTCGGCCGAAAGCAAATAGTGCCTCAACTTAGTGCAGGAAAAATACAAGCATAAATATAATTTCTCAATGGCCGAATACCTGGTTTCAGCATCAATCAATCTTCTGCTTAAATAGTAAATCACACGCTCTTTCCCTTCAAATTCTTGAATTAAAGCCGAACCGATGACCATCCCATCGGTAGACAAATATAATCTGAAGGGCTTTCCTTCCTGAGGTGGAATCAAGACCGGAGGATTTGTCAAATAATTCTTGATTTCATCCAAGGCCAACTGTTGCTCCTCCCCCCATATAAACTCTTGATCGGCTTTCAATTTAAGCAAAGGACTGAAAGCACGAATTTTACTAGACAAATTAGATATAAACCGCCTGATAAAATTTACCTTGCCGATCAAGGACTGGAGTTTAGTTTTGTTAGTAGGGGCAACTATTTTATTGATAGCATCAATAGATCATCTACTAATTTCAATTCCTCTCTGATGCACCATGAAACCAAGGAACTGCCCTGCCGATACACCGAATGCACACTTATTAGGATTCATCTTTAAACCATGTTTCCTTGTACATTCCAACACCTTTCGCAAATCGGCAAGATGCTTTGTGAAATCCCCAGATTTAACCACCACATCATCAATGTAAATCTCTACCAGCTTGCCGATGAACTCATGAAAGATAAAATTCATAGCCCTCTGATAACTAGCACCAGCATTTTTCAAACCAAAGGTCATGACTATCCATTCAAACTACCCAACATGACCGGGACATCTAAATGCAGTCTTTGGAATATCTTCTTCAGCCATTAATATTTGATTATATCCTGCATTGCCATCTATAAAGCTTATGATCTGATGTCCAGCCGCAGCATCAACTAGTAAATCGGCAACTGGCATTGGGTAACCATCCAACGGCGTAGCTTTATTAAGATTCCTAAAATCAATGCAAACTCGAAGCTTCCCATTTTTCTTGTAAACTGGAACAATATTGGAAATCCACTCGGCATACCGACACTGCCGAACAAATGTAGCTTCGATAAGTTTCGTTATTTCGGCCTTAATATCAGGAAGAATATTAGGATTACATCGGCGAGCTGGCTGTTGATGTGGCCGAAATCCAGATTTGATGGGTAACCGATGTTCAACAATTGATCGGTCTAAACCAGACATCTCAGTATAATCCCAAGCAAAGCAATCTTTATATTCCTTTAACAAGTCGGTCAATTGTTGCTTACACTCAGAATCTAACTTAGCACTAATAAAAGTAGGTCTTGGTTTATCCCCATTACCTATATCTACCTCTACTAAATCATCAGCCGATGTAAACTCCTGACCTAACTTTCCATCATCGGCAAACCTATCCATTAAAACTCCTCATCAGAACTGACTACTTGGATCGGTGGAATTTCATAATCGACAACTTTGAGGAAGTCTTTCTCCCAAGTTTCTCCTGAAATGCACCTGGTCCTCTCATAAGTATCTGCCTCTGCCGATGCAATGACATAAGAAGAATCTCCTGGTATAATCTCGATCTTGTCGCCTACCCACTGAACCAAGCATTGGTGCATTGTTGATGTGATGCAACAATTGGCATGAATCCAATCTCTCCCTAGCAGCAGATTATAAGCACCCTTTCCACTGATTATGAAGAAAGTTGTCGGCAAGGTTTTGCTGCCGATGGTCAACTCGACGCATATTGCCCCCTTAATCGGAGACACATTTCCTTCAAAGTCTTTCAGCATCATATCGGTCTTGGTTAAATGTTGATCTCCTTTCCCAAGCTTCTGATAGACTGCATATGGCATAATATTGATAGCAGCCCCACCATCAACAAGTATCTTGGTCATCGACTGCCCATCAACCCTTCCTTTGACAAACAAAGCTTTAAGATGCTGCCTTTCATTGTCGGCAGGCTTTTCAAAGATAGCTGTCATCGGACCCAGAGCCAGCTGAGCTATCTTGTCGGAAAAATCCAATTCCTCATCATCACTGGACGGCGCAAGAAACTCCATCAACAACATAAATACCATGTTAACCTCTGTCGATGGTCCTTTCCCTTTAGGATCGGGTGCTGATCTCCAGATTTGTCAGAATTCTCCCCTTTGTTCAATTTTTCTTGCCTTTCACGTTGCAGCCTCATTTTCTGTGTCCTAGTCAACCCCTCTAGACACCACGGAGGAAGTTGTGGCTGCCTTACTAAAGGGCGACGACTTTCCCTAGACTCCACACGATAGGTATTAGCATCCCTGCAAAATACGAACTCATCGGGAACTCGAGCATTTGCCATCTCTTCAAGCTCCTCTTGGTTCCTAGGAAAGTACCCAACACGATCACCAAGCCTATCATGCACACTAAGCCTGCCCCCCAGCCGATCATGAACTGAAGTCCTCCCCCTAATCGGCCCATCGAATCGCCGATCATCGTTTTGATACTGCCGATTAGGTCTATCATACCGATCATAACCATTGCATTCAGGGCAATCTCTGACAGTAGGTAGTTTAATGTTCTGCTCCCAACAATGGATAAAGAATGGGCAGTTCCAGTGATCCTTGTGCCGATTCCACTCCTGCCGGCGCCTCTCCTCTTCCCAACGATAATCTTCTTGTTGACGTCGATACCGATCCTCGCATTGCTGCCAAGTCTCCCGATGCCTTCTATGAGTTATCACAATGCCAGATCGGGGAGGCCTTCCTGAGCTAGTTCCCTCCTAGATCAAACCTTTTCCTTTAGCATTGGCAGCAGTAATCTGGTGTTGAGGATCCACCGATGCACTTCTTTCTACTGCCTCTGACGTTAAGACCTTGGTTTTTCCCTTAGCATCCAACATATTCGTTAGGAAAGGATGTTGATCGATCTTCATCGGCTTCTGAGCTTTAGAATTATCAAATTTGATTCTCCCAGATTCTATAGCCAATTGCAGCTGTTGCCTGAAAACCATGCATTCATTTGTACTATGAGATGTTGCATTGTGCCACTTGCAGTACTTCATATTTTTTAATTCTTCAGCCGATGGAATCACATGATTGGGTGACAACTTGATCTGCCCTTCCTGAAGTAGAAAATCAAATATTCTATCGACTTTGGTGATATCAAATGCGAACTTTTCTCGCTCTTTATGCCCAAAAGGGCAAGACATCGGCTTCTTATTTTTTACCCATTCTGCCAAGCCGATGACTGGCTCCTCATCAGAATCTGAGCTTGCTGCCTCATCAACAAATGACACCTTTTTATTCCATGCTCTCTTGGGTTCAAAGGGTTTGATATCCTAGTCGGAAATCCTCTGCACCAAGTGACTTAGGCTCTCGAACTCTTCAGAAGCATACTTGTCTCTGATATGTGGTAACAAACCCTGGAAAGCCAAATCGGCTAGCTGCCGATCGTCCAGAACCAGACTATAGCACTTGTTCTTAACTTCTCGCAACCTCTGGACAAAGCTTTCAACCGATTCATCATTGCGTTGCTTCAACCTGACTAAATCGGTAATTTTTTTCTCATGAACTCCAGAGAAGAAGTACTTGTGGAACTGCTTCTCTAGATCGGCCCAAGTGATCACCGAATTGGGAGGTAACGAAATAAACCAAGTAAAAGCCGATCCAGATAAAGATGATGAAAACAAATGAACCCTTAATTCATCTCTGTTAGCAGCTTCCCCACATTGAATGATGAACCTGTTGACATGCTCCATGGTCGATGTATCATCCTATCCAGAAAACTTAGTGAAATCTGGTACCTTGTACTGATCTGGAAGTGGAATTAAATCGTATGTAGGAGGATGTCCGATAAGAGTAAGTGTTGACTTTGGGCTTTATCCCAAATTGGTCTCTCATTACTTCAGCTATCTTATCGGCCCAGTAGGCATCGGCATCTTGCCGATGAGGCCGTTGCGGATCTGGCACCTGCTGATATGCTTCCACGTGTATCTGAGGTGCACGATCTGCATGGAACATGGGGTTGATCATCTGACCACCAATCTGCTGACCAAGATTCATCAGCTGGTTGACCAACCCTGGATTCTGAAACCCAGGTTGGATTTGGCCTTGTTGAAACCCTGGAGCTTGATGACTCTGCTGAGGCATCTGCGGAAAGACTAACTGTCCTGTCCATCCACTATTAGCATTCATCGGCATAAGCCCTGCCGATGACTGGTAATTGGGCATCATCATTGAATTGATATACCTTGGCTGTGTCATAAACCTTTGCTGCGTCGGCATTGAATCTGTTGATGCGTTAGGCATCTAGAACGTTGGAGCTTGAGAATTCCCAGTATAAGGTCTTGCAGTAGTAGTCGTAGTGTACTGGGGACTCTGATTCATCGGCAGATTTGGAGGTGCCGATGCCATAGGAGCCTTGCCTGTCAAATTGGCCACTTGAGACGTCCCAAGAGTCTTTAGCGTCATCTCTGGGGGCATACCATAACCCCACCAGTTGGGAGAAATAGATCCTGACATTGCCGATGTCAATAGATCTGTAGCAAGTTTAATCTGCCCTTCTGATGTTGATGAACTCGTCGCCATCGATGTAGATTGCGCATTAGTAATCCCTAATGTGCTTGGAGGAGAAGTGGTTTCTGTACCCGCTACGGCTGTAGCAGCCGATGGAGCTGTGACTACTGGTGACCCTGGCTGATGATAGGCAGGACCCACATAATTTGGTGGCAACTGTCCCTCTTTGAAAGTTCTAGCCACGTCATTGAAAATCGTATTGGACAGTACACCAGTTTGATTGATCAAGGCACGGTTAATGGCATTGTCAACCATGTCTTGAAGTTTACCAGGATTGGCTTCAAAAGTAATCTGCCGAAGTGCCGGCAGTGCTTCTTTCTGGATCACCTCGCCACTCCTATTGATACTGAAGGATTTTAAGCATTGTTGCTTGTAGTCCTCCATAGCTTTCGCAATAGCTTGCTTCTGCTCATCTCTGAGATTGGCTTCCGCCACGGGGATGACGTTCTCCAAGTCGAACTCGGTATTCGCCATGTTGATCTTGATCTTGAATCTGGTCCCACCGGACGTGCCAAAAGATGTGTTGATGCAAAAGCTGATCTGCAAACACAAAGGGCTAATACCCGATTTTAAACGTTAAGGCGTGCCAGCCGATTTGACCTTACAATCGGCAAAGGTGGTAACTCGAACACTTTGGTCCCGACAACAGCGATGCGCCCGGATGTCACGGCCAAGAGGTGCTCACGCGAAACTTGAGAACACGCCGAGCTTAAGTCGACGAATTCCTAAGAACTCGTAATAAAAGGAAAATATGACGAAGTCGTCGAAAAAGTAGATACTGGAATATGAGTAAAAACTTGTGTTTGATTGATTGATTGATAGATTTTTTCTTACATGGCCCTAGGGTCTATATTTATACCCTGTCCAAAGAGCTACAACCAGACACGACTAGGACTCGAATTCCAAACCAAACGGAACCCGTACACAAATGAATTCTAATAACTAAGGAAAACATAAAACTACCCCTTTGTAGCCGACCGGGACACCGCCACAGACCAATCGGCAATCTCCACGCTTTTCTTCAGAGCCATCGGCAAACCTCCTGTTGTGGCCATCGGCAAACATTGACACTGGTCATCGGCACGAACACGTCACCACCTCTGGACTTAGTCATATTCAGTTGTTTCCCCATCGGCAACCACCCTCATCGGCAACTTCCCTGCAGACCAATTACCGCTGCTTCATCTGCTGATCCATACTTTACCAACCCCAGATACGCGTCAAAAGATACGTGTCCAAAAATGGTGTCAACATAAATTCTAGTAAGTTCTTTGTTCTTTGGTTTGTGAGTTTACTCTAATCTCTTCGCGTAGAGTTTAGAGTAATCAACACTAGCGTAAACGTGGTGTTTGGGCTAGGATAATCATAGATACCCCCTGTCTAGCCGGACTATGGTAGTAGCGAGGAACGTGACAATTCCGTAGCTACCTTTGTAGCCCATAATCCCGTTAGCAGGATCGGTAGGGTTTATAGGTGCGGGTCGAATATCCTTTGGGTAGTGTCTAGATTCCGTAAGCCTCCCCAATAGAGCAGTAGATCAACCTTACCAAGGTTAGAACGAGGGTGCAGTCGTAGTCTTCTCTATATATCGCTCACATCAAATCACTTTGGTTGTAGCCTAAAGGTTAGTAGCAATAGACTTTGTTAGTCAGATGCACGCTTTCTCCTAGTGGTAAAATATAAATACGATACTCTGGATAACCTCCCGGGTGAAGTGCTCACCGATATCTGTGCGCTTGCGGATCAATTCCTGATTGCATTACCAAATATCAACAAGCAACTGTTCGGTGTTGTTGTCCATGGTATTTCAGTTGCTCCTTCCAATAATTTAATCTTCACTATTGTATTAGTTGTTGTATGTTGTTGCAACAATTATTCGGTATTGTTGTACTACGATGTCCATGGTGTTTTGGCTTCTCCACCTAATGCTTCAATCTAGCTGTTGTATTAGTTGTTACATGTTGTTGCAGCAGTCGTTCGTTGTTGTTGTCATACTAGGTTTCATGGTGCTTCAGCTGCTCCATCCAATGCTTCAATCTGTATGTTGTAGTTGTTGTTTGCATGCTATTGTAGTAGTTGTTCGGTGTTTGTTGTAATATTATGTTTTATGATGTTTCAGCTACTTCAACCTATTGTTGCAGCAGTATGTCTATGTTGTTGTACTATCATACGTATTGTGTTGCAGCGTTAAGTCTATGGGGTAGGCTATCGGGACGAGTTGACGACGGGCAGATGTGCTAGGGACCGGTGAGACGAGGGGCGAGGTGGATCCCGTGCTCGTGGGGGTGGGAACGGGCTCCTTGCGTGCAGAGCGAACGAAGAGCAGTCCTCCGTGCGGGACAAGTAGAGCAGGGGCGAGATGGTTACGGACGAATGAGTTTCCATTTCTCTTTTTTCAGTGTGGTGTGGGTGGAGGCTCGATGTGCGGACGACGCTTTTTTTATTTTCTCTATGTGGCACGATTGGAGGCTCAGCGTCCGTACACGCTACTGGCGCCGGATGTCTGGACGCTAGCAGTCCCGTATCAAAAATTGTCCATTGGACTGCCCTCACGTGATCGCCAAGATTCAAAATATGGGTGGTTCAACCTTGGAACGAACCGTAACCGATCCACTGATCCATTTATTGTCAAATGGAGCACCGACTAAACCATTTAAGTAAGTTTCTAACCCGCGGTGCACCAATAGATATTATGGTTCGACCCATCCCATGTATATTTCTTTTGGTCAACCGCTACTCTGAAGATCGGTGGATAGACAGGTACTTATACATCACAAAAATATTATGATTTGCATACTTAATAAGCAACAATGTTCACATAACATAATATATTAACTCATCACAGAACTAATGACAAAAGTCGATCATGAACCACTCATTATCTTTTTGATTGAAAAGCACAAGATCACCCGCAATGCAACGCAAACTAAACATGCCGCTGCTGTTGTCTACTCTAGAGAGTCTACCTGCCAACAATGTGAGCCGCTGGATGCTGCGTGCGTCGTCCTACTAGGTACACCGTGTTCTATTCGCATTGCCATTTGGTGATCCGGAAGCAGCAAGGTTATTGGCTGGCAATGGGGAAGGCGAGGCGGTGGCTCAAGAGCATCTTGGCGGGGAGGAAAGAGAAGGACAAGGCGCTGCAGCCGTATCAGCAGCAGCAGCAGCAAGGCGACGCCACGCCGCTGCCGTCCGCCGCCACGAGCAGCCCCCAGGAGAAGAAGCGCTGGAGCCGTCCCCGTTGCTGTCGGCACAGCAGGGCAAGGTCAATAGTAACACGGCGGCATCCCCGTTGCTGTCGGCGCACGAGCTCGACCAGAGCGAGCATGCCGTTGTGGTGACCGTGGTGGCAGCGGTGGCCGCCGACGCCACGGTCATGGCTGCTGCCGCGGCGGTCCGTCTAACTGTGACGGCTGCGGAGGAAAGCCATCTGTCCGTGACCTGCCGCCGACGGCTGCCACAGACACGGACGATGGAGGAGATCGGGCTGGTGCCCTTCTACCCGCTGGCGGGGAGGCTGGGCGTGGGCGAGGGCGGCTGCCTACACATCGACGGCAACAGGCGCCGCCGGATGGATGGGAGGCAGGAGCGGATCGATCCACTCGATCCAAAGGTTCAATAGATTTAATAGATTTAGAACCACTAACCCTAACAAATTTAATGGGCCAGAAATGAAGCCTATTTAGACATTTTTTAGGCCGGTTCAAAGAACCTTTGACTTTGGGCCGAACCGAACCATCCCCATTTTTAGCCCAGATCGAGAAGAACTCCTCAGTACTTGCGTGATGCCCGCGATGGAAGCCGAGGCGTCAAAGTCCGGAAATTGAAAAAGAAAAAACGGCCTCCTATCGCCTGGCCTGTGGCCGCAGCGCCGCTGGGCCTCGCTCGCGGCCAGTCAGTCGCTGGCATGCACCGACGTACGTACGTTCTAAAAAAAGTAAGTCTTTTTTTTCTGCTAAAAAAAGATAAGTCATTTTTCCTTTATACATATACCCGTACAATGCCTAGACATGCAGGGTATGTCGAGGTCCTTGTAGCTCCACGCCTAAACCCGCCTTGTATCCCTAAACACCCGCATAAAGTCGAGAAATTTCATCTAAGACCTTGTTTGGATGTTGTCGGATTCACCTCAATCCACATGTGTTGGAGTGGATTGGGGTGGAATTTAGTTCAACTTCCACTCCAATCCACCCCAACACATGTGGATTGATGCGAATCCGACTACATCCAAACAAGGCCTAAATGGGTAAGGTCTCCCATAAAAGGATCTCCTAGAGTATTCTATTTTTTTCTCCCAAAAATATATAGTTTTGAAACTCCTAAAAAGGCATTGGGAGAAAAAAAATACCATCTCCAAGAGTTTTTAATAATCCACATGTAAAATATAACATACAATTTACTTTAGGAATATCCTATACTATTTCTAAATTATCATAACCACTTTAATTTATACATTCTTTCCCTCGTATATTTACATAAAAAATCCTTTGTTACTCTCTATTTTTTTTCACATCCTTGCACCTTTAGATTGATTGAGAAGACGGTGCGGGAAGAGCGATGCGCGCAAGAAAGGACGTGCATGTTTTTACGCTTGATGCCGTCTTATTTGCCAATTGCCAAAAGTTAGGAAAAGAATATAGGCTACTCTTGTATAAGAGTTTTTTTTTCTTTTTTCTAAAAAATATAAATGAGAAGGGGTATGAGGTACTCTTGGAAGGTACGTTTAGCTTGTGCACCCATTTATGCTTATACCACTAATACAAAACCATGGCCCAAGCTATACTGGCCACACAAAAAAATTAGTTATTTCTTAAGTAACAACGTATAAATACAAATACCAACTTTTATCATGTTACAACCTACTTTGTTTGGATCGAATAAATTAAATTTATTCTAAAATGACCCAAGTTTTGTGCTGAAGATAATTAGGCATTGTTTTTGCTCAAATTTAAGGCCGTTAGATTGGAGGAGAAACAGAGGAAAAACGTAGGATTTAGGTTCTCTAAAATTTGAGTACTATAACATCGTTAGGTTCATAGGAAAGCTTCGTAGAAAAAAATACAGGAAAAGTTGCTACGCAGCTGAATCTGTGGGGAAAACAGGCTTGTTTAGTTCCCAAAAACTATCAAAAAATTTTCAAGATTCCAAGTCATATCGAATCTTGCAGCACATGCATAGAACATTAAATATAGATGAAAATAAAAACTAATTGCACAGTTTGACTATAAATCGCGAGATGAATCTTTTGAGCTTAGTTACTCCATGATTGGACAATGTTTGTCAAATAAAAACGAAAGTACTATAGAACCCGAAAACAAAAAATTTTGGAAACTGAACAAGCCGGAAAAATTCCATCCTGTGCAACCTCATTTTTCTTGCTAGCTCGTGTAGCATCGAGGTATGTGTCTATTTAGAAACCCTATTTTTCCTATTTGCCATCCAAACAACAATTCTTAGTGAATCTATTTCTTTTGCCATGCAAAGTATCCATATCTACGTCTACTAGAACATACCAAGCACAAAGCACATTCAACTATTTCGCCGTATAAAGTACCTATTTCAGCATTCACTAACAAATCCAACTAATAGACGTCATTATGTCTTTATTCAAGCTATTCACATTAGTAAACCACATGATTTATTAACTTATATTGTTGTATATTACCAACACCATACATATATCTCTCTCGGTTCATAGTGATTAACACTCTAACATATTTATATTCCTTCTTCGTATCCGTGGCAACGCGTGAAGAGTCCTCCTAATTTTCTTTATTTTTATGTCCTATGTTTTACAGTTGCATTCCAAAAATTTATTCTATTCTATTGTATTTGTGTGTTCTTTCAATCCTACGTGTTTTAGGCCAGTCTTAGTGGAGTTTCATCAGAGTTTCATGAGCATTAATTATGCTGATATGGCACTGTATTAATAAAGAGAGATGACAAAAGGTTTATAACAGTAGAGAGAGATTTAGATGAAACTTTTCTGCACTGTTTTCAAAATCTAAATACGTTAGTAACTGTGACCATAAAATCTCCATTGAAACTAGCCTTAGAAGGGGCCTAGGCTAAGGGTTTCTTTGGGACTCTTCGCTCCATGTTTTTAAAATAAACATGTCTGTCTCCATAAACTCTGCTTCAAAAAAAGGTGGACTTGTGAGAGCACCTAAAGCGTTGCTCTAGAACTCTAGTTTTTTATGGTATTTCTCCATGGTGGAGTTTACTATGGAGCAGTGTCAAACATGTCCTAAATGTTTCTAGTAGAGTTCTTACTCTCTAGTGCCGCTAGTCACTAAACTTGACTGAAGGTGTCATCCCCCCCTAACTTTCAAACTGGTATCTATCAATCCCTAAGCTTATCCAACAATGTTATTCCAGTTCATAAACTTTTAAGTTGATTACTGCTGGTCTTTAAATTTGGCTAGAGGTGTCATTCTAGATCCTAAACTCTCTTTTGAGTCTTATCTGGGTTAAAACGGGGCCTAATCCACTATATATGCTGATGTGACCCATGTTGACCATATGTTAGATGTCAACCTGATATGTCGAATATATCTATATTTTTTTGGATGAGTAAAATTTACCATGGTCCGTAAACTTCACCAAAACTGTCATCATGGTTCGGCTAATGGTTTCTGAGGCTGCTGTTGATGTTGATTTATTCTAAGAGAAAAATACTGTTTTACAACTAAAAAGTAGTACTGATTCTAACTGATAGGCTCAAGCGAAAGCCTGCAACACCAGCTTATAGAGCGTGGGTACCCCATTTGGACCAAGTTGAGACTCAACACCAAGTTGATGGTTCAAAATGACACCAGGAGCCAAGTTTAAGGACTAGCAGTGGTCACCTTGGAAGTTCATAGACTAAGATGACACCATTGATCAAGTTTAGAGACCCAAAAACATCACTTTAGAAGTTTGTAGACCAGAATGATACCGCACGCCAAGTTAAAAGGTCAGGTGTGAATTTAGCTTTTTTCTTTCTGCACGGTATATATAAAAGATACTTCAAAGCAACCATTTCAATCAAAATAAAAGAATACATTAATAAGATACTACATATACTATATAATAATAGATGGAACTCAATGGTATATGCACATCTTCTATATACAACTAAAAAGAACAAAAGTATTATGGTGCGACTTTGTTTTGGTTCCGTCGGTCCGCCAACGTGCGATCCCGCGTGCGTCGGCAGGTGGGCCTCTCCCCCAAGCCTCTCCTTTCTTCTTGCCCTCCTTTCTCCCCAATCACTATCCATCGATGGCCGCTACCACCAGGCGAGCCCCGGCAGGGCGCAGTCCCTCTCCAATCTCCTCGCCATCCTGCCCTGCGGCGCCGCGCACGCAGGCCGCCGCAGCCTCACACTGCAGTAGCAGAACGCCATGTCGCACGCCGCCGTCCCGTTGCCAGTGCTGGTGCTCCCGCCCACCAGCGGGCCCGTGCCCCCACGCAGCTGTTGTAACAGCGACCAGCCAACATCTTGGCCATGAAAGAGGCAGAGGATGAGGGACTGCCAAGGGAGCAGGTGGTGGCGTTCGTGGTGGACTCTGTTTCCCTCAATATGGGATCCTGAATTGTCGATGTTTCTTTGTGCAGATGTAATCAGTGGAGGCGAAGGCGATGTTGGTCTCTACTCTCTATGCTGCTTATGCAGGGCCAGTTCGGCACTACGTACCTCTGTGTGGAGCAGGCCAACAACAAGGAGTTCATTTGCAAGTCCATCTTATCCTCGAGACCCACTTGCTCGGCTTGGGGCAAACAAAATCAATGGCACACTACTAGACCCCGCTTGGCCTAGGAGCAATCGAATAAAAAATTTATGTATGACACAGAGAAACCACTTGACTCTTTGCTATTCTTTAATAAATTAGAGTTCTCATTTTCTATGCTATGTGTAGATCTAAATCAAGGCTACTTTGCTTCATTCCTGGTAATCTAATACTACCTAATTTTGTGATGTTTGAGTGGTAATTGGATCTACACTTTTTTTCTTGTTTTTCGATAGCCACTTCTTTCTACCCAGCAGCAGCAGCCGTAGCCCAAAGCACATCAGCCGACTGATTTATAGAACTATGGATGTTGCCCATGTCGCTACTGATTTTATATAGCTATATAAGCGTTTGTCTCAAACTCATAGAAATCAGCTATTGATCCTGTAGAACTATGGTGCTTGTCACAGATTCACATCAGCTAATTTATTCTTTAGCTACTAATTTATAGAACGATACTGCTGCTGCTGCAGCTTCTGACCTATAGAAAATCATAGCATCTATAGTAACAAGGTTCCGCTAGGCGCCGATTAGGCGCCGCCTAGGCGCGATTAAGCGGTAGTCGGGGGGTGACCGCCTCGACTACGGCCTTAGGCGGCGTGTAGGCGCTAGGCGGCGCGGAGGAGCGACTAGGCGCTGGTAAGCGTCGCTGAGGCGGGCGCAGACGCGATTAGGCGACGCCGAGGCGGACGAACGTCGGGAGCGCGCGGAAATTTCCGCCGCGGGCGGGCGCGCGAACGCTTCCCGCTTGCGCGCGCGTGCAGCTGGCTTCGCCCGCGCCAAAATCGCGGGAGGATAAGAGGAGCGGACGCCCTTCCCGCTCGTCATTTGGTCCTTCCCGCCGTCGCTGCTCTCGGTCTCGGCTCTCCCCGACGGTCGTGCTCCTCCCGCCGGAACTCGTCCGCGTGACCGCGACCCCGCCTGGAGCTCATCCCCGTGACTCCACGAAGGCACGAATCTGCTACCTCGCCTGGAGCTCGTCCCTGGCCGCCGGTCTTGCTCATCCCCGCCTGGAGCTCTTCGCAGTCGCGCACATCCTCCCTACCGTCGCCGCTGTCAGGCCCCAAGGTGAGTCCCTCCCCTCCCCTGTTCGCTCTCTTGCTCTTGCTCGCTACTCCCCTCCCCTGCATGTTTGTATTGCCTGAGAGCCTGATGCCCTGTTCTATGTTCTCTGCTCTGAATGACTAGATCTGAATGTAAAATGTATGCCTATTGTGTATGTCTTCTCTGAACAGCTGAATGCATGGATGTGTATGTATTGCCGGCATGTGATGCCCTGTTTTCTTGCTGCTTGCTGCTTTATTATTCTGTGTATTGTGGCTAAATCTGAGTGAACTTGCTTATTGTTCTGTGTTTCTGTGGCTAAATCTGAGTGAACTTGCTTGTTGATCTATAGCTAGGAATAGGATGTCAACAACACGAAGTGATGCTGCACCTACACCTGGGGCTGAGGGAGTAAATCTCCTGAAAAGAAATTCCGATGATGTGGGCTGGGAGTATGGATTTCTTGTTGATCCTAACAACAAGGACAAGGTCAAGTGCAAGTTCTGTAACAAGGAGATGAGTGGGGGGATTTATCGGTTGAAGCAGCATGTGGCCCATGATGGAAAGAATACGACGAAATGCCCAAAGTGCACAGATGAAGCTAAAGAAAAGTGTCAGAAATCACTAGAAGGTGCAAAAAGGAAGAGGGCAGAGAAGGTGGTTCGTGAGTTACAAATTAGAGAGGAAGTGAATGTATCACGTGTTGGATCAGAGTCAGAGGAGGTCACCTGTGTTGTCAGTTCAGAGCCTCATAAGTTAGGGCCCATTGACAAATGGACAAAGGCTATTGATCCTAAAGCAACTAAAAGTGAGTCTTTGCAGCAACAGAGATTGAACAAGGAATTGTGGAAAGAAAGAACACATGAGGTGCACAAATTTATTGCAAGATGGGTGTATACACATGGTAATTCACTAATCTATGATTCTGTACTTACATTTCAGAATGTTTGAGTACTAATTATTCTATACTTTGGCTGTTGGCAGGAATTTCATTCAATTCATGTGACAATGATGAGTTCAAGCAGATGTGTGAAGCCATTGGCCAGTTTGGACCTGGACTTGAACCTCCTACTCAGGATTCTTTACGAGAGAAATTGCTGGAAGAAGAGTATGCAAGAACCAAGAGCTTACTGCAAGAACGTGAAGCCGAGAAGATGAAGAATGGGTGCTCCATTATGACTGATGCCTGGACAGATAGGAAGAGGAGAAGCATAATGAACCTGTGCACAAATTCTGCTGATGGAACAAGCTTTATCAGCTCAAAAGAGATGTCAGATGTGTCACACACAAGTGAGGTAATATTTGAACTAGTGGACAAAGCAATAGAAGACATTGGTCCAGAAAATGTTGTGCAAGTAGTAACAGATAATGCATCTAACAACATGGGAGCAAAGAAGCTATTGTTTGAGAAGAGACCAAATATATTTTGGACCTCATGTGCAACTCACACAATTAATCTGATGCTCCAAGGAATTGGCAATCTTGCTCGGTTCAAGAAGGTAATTGAGCAAGCAAAGGCATTCACCATATTTGTGTATGGGCACACTAGAACATTGGAATGCATGAGACACTTCACTGAGGGGAAAGAAATAGTAAGGCCAGGAGTGACTAGGTTTGCTTCAACCTTTCTCACTTTGAGTAGCATACTAGAGAAGAAGGATCAGCTAAGAAAGATGGTGGTTCATAGTAGGTGGGACTCACTGAGAGATGTGAAATCGAAGAAAGGAAAAGATGCCACAACAATTATATTGAATCCTACCTTCTGGAAGGATGTGAAGCAAACAGTGAGTGTTTTTGAGCCATTGTTTAGAGTTCTCCGTTTGGTTGATGGGGATGTAAAACCATCCATGGGTTTCATTTATGGAGAAATACTAAAGGCCAAGAGAGAGGTGAAGGAGGCCTTAGGAAATATTGAGTCTCGGTTCAAGGAGGTAATTGCTGTTGTTGACAAGAAGATGAAGGGGAGACTTGATTCACCATTGCATTTGACAGCTTATTTGCTGAATCCACACTATAGCTATGCTAATCCATCAATCTTTGATGAGCCCACAATAACAGAAGGATTCATTAGTTGTGTGGAGACCTTTTATTATCATGATGAGGATAAGCAAGATCAGGCTGCTCATGTTGAACTAAGAAAGTTTCAGAATAGGGAAGGACCATTTAACAAGAAGCTTGCAAGGACTTTCCAAAATTTTGATTACAATCCAGGTTTTATTTATGGTGATCTCAGCCATCTCAATGTTTGTTGTTTTCAGCCCAAAAGTTATTGTAGCTACTAACTAAAATTTTTGTTTTCATTCATTGCAGCATCATGGTGGCGCCTGTATGGAACTGAAGTACCAGCCTTACAAAAGATGGCAACAAGGATCCTTTCTTTAACATCAAGTGCATCTGGCTGTGAAAGAAACTGGAGCGGTTTTGAAGCGGTAAGTAGCTAAGCATTTCAGGAGTTTTTCAATTAAATTGCAGACCTTAACTTGTTCTTGTTTTATAGATACACACTAAGAGGAGAAATAGGCTTACTACAACACGTCTCAACAAATTAGTCTACATTCAATTCAACTCCAAGCTGCTTAATAGGAGAGAAAAAATCAAGTCAAAAAAGATCAATGATGTTCTTTTGTCTAATGAAACAACTGAAGTTCAAGGATTTCTGCATGAGAATGGAGATGATTGTGCATTAGTGGTCTATAGAGATGAGGAGGAGGAAGAAGAGATGGAAGGTACTGGAATTCCTTGGTCTGTTCTTGGAGATGCAGTGGGAGCAGAAGAACAACTTCAGCTGCGTAGGAGTGCTAGAGTGAGAGAGCTTTATGAAGGAGAAGAGTTTGAATCTGACAAGGAAGAGTTTGATGAGGATGAGGATGACTATTTGGAGCCCTATTGAAGAAGGAAGATTGAATGGTCCTGGGCCTTTTCTCATGTCATGGCTTATCTTTTGTGGTGCATTCATGCATTTATGTGTGTGTTAAACTTGTGAACTGCTGCTGTTGTGTGCCTGTGTGACTGTTTTTCTTCTTTCTGAGAACTATGTGTTGTTTGAACAAGACCTTTATTTATCAATTGTGTTGTGCACTTGTCTGTGATTTAAAATTTGCAATTACTAGTTGTTGCTGGTCTGCTAGTCTGCTACGGTTTGTTCATTGAATGGATGGAGGATGGCTGGTGATCAGATAAGTAACAACTTCCTATTTTCTATTTATTTGATGAACTACTTGTTGTCTATTGAGTTTTGCAAGCTGTCAATCCTTGTTGTAGGACTAAGAACAACCTGTCTACTGATTATTGAACCTAAGCCACAAAGGTATGTCTACTACCCTCTCTTCTATATACATTCAGCAAGTATATGCCAGTATATAACTTATTTATTCAGCAATTTCTGCTGTATATATATATTAGTATATATATATATTATTAAGTAAATTGGCAAAACGCCTAGCAAATCGCCTAGAAAGGCCTAGGCTGGATTAGGCGCGCCTAGTCCCTAGTCGGACGGTCATCGCCTAGATAGCGCCTAGCGCCTAGCTGAACTTTGTATAGTAATCAGTTTTTATAAAGCAGGCAGCGAGCTACTATAGTTTGTTACATTTATGAAAGTTATTTGAGCTAACGAAACCACATTGTGCTTAAGAAATAATTGTAACATGGATTTTTTTTTGCAAATGATTTGCATTTTCTGCAAGTGTAAAAGTTCGTTGGTATCGTATTCTACTTGAACAAGCCTATACTGGTTGAAGGCCATCAGGAGAAACTGAATATCACAGTGAGTATTGGGTGTAGTTTTTTCCTTATGATGGCTGTCAGTAGAAATTTGCATCAGCAATCAATGAGGGTTGAGGGAGTTTGCAGAGAGAAAACTAAGATTGAGGTGATTTTACACAATCTTAGCCCTTCTACTCCAAATAGTGGAATGTGCCATTACCATTCACCTCATTCATTTTTTGGGTGATTGGGAATGTTTATCAGTTTAACTAAAGGTTCTATAGCTCACTATTCTATTCTTACATTAGAAAGTCTCATTCCACGTTGCATAATAGCTATACAATTGGATCCTTTGCAATGCTCTTTCTCGTATATAAGCTGGTGATTTTCACCTTGTAAAGGAATGTACATGCCTTTTATTTTATGATGAAAAGTAATGCCTGCAAACTTATGTTTTTGCTCCTTATGCAGCTCGGCATTGGAACTGTCCCAGTGCTTCTGCAAAAGGTGTTTCTTTATTTACTGATGAGGTCCTTTCTGTGCTGGAGAGACTAGCGCATTTAAAAGAGGCAAACCTCATAAATGTACTATATTAGTATATACTAGGGCTTTAGAAGGCTGCCATGGCGTTCTCACTCAGCTTTCATCCTCTGCCTGGCACCTAGAAATTAGGTGTGTAATGCTGGGATATGCTACTACACTATTAACAACAAATCAAATTATATGCAGTTGTTTCAATAACTCTGACGAGCTCACTGCAATTGGTCATCACCGTCGCCACTACAGGATGACTAGCGAGCAGTTGAAGTGGAGAAGGCAGCACAGGCAGCGCATACTCCATTGATCTCTTGTGTGATTTTGGTATTGGGTGGATCTTGGCTCGAGAAATATGAGTCAATTTGATGGGACGAGCTGCAATTTTTTGGGCTCGAGAAATATCGATTGATTGATGAGCTCCAGCTGAATTTTCCCAGAGAACGCTTTTGCGGCGAGGTTGAGCCAGCAGCCACGCAGGGTGACCTGAGAAAGTTGCATATGGAGTAGTAGATAAGGTCAGATACTGCTCTTCTCTTCCTGTTTGGATTTACCAAGCACCTATTTATTGTGTACAGACCACAATTATTTTTTAGTGGATTAATTGTGAATGCTTATTCTAGCACATGATACTAAATAGGTGTATCTATGATTTATGATTTTCTCATTTGCTTTGCCTTCCTTCTCTGACTAAGTGTCACTTGATAAATTCTTTTCCCTTATATGCCAAGCAAGTCCTGGTTTTAATTTGAACACAACTGAATAATGCAGGCATAGGTAATCCAGTTTAATTTGATTATCTTTTTGGAGTATGTACTTGTTACTTGCATTCTTAATATTACTTCCTCAATTTTGAGTTTATCATATATATTCTTTCGCAGGGAGTACAAGAACTGACTATCCATTATAGACATAATAATAGATACGGGTTCAAGTAAATCTTATATTTTCTTATGTGTACATTGTTTCTTGTCTGCGAAAAATTGAAAAGATTTTGAAGGAACCTGATAGCTTGGTGAAATTCATATAAATTATTCACCTAGACAGCTGCCAAAGTACAACTTCATCTCTTTTTCTGTCCATGGCTCCATGCCTTTCAAGAGTTGCCTTTGCTGGTTTCCTAGACTGTGTAGACAACATTGATAGATCAACATGCAAGTAGTCTTAGGGAGTTCTCCATGAGGTCAGACTAGGGTACTGTTTGGGTGAGGGTGGCAATGGTGGCAGTCATATTGCAAACTCAAGGGGGATGCCAGACCTTATGCGCTAATTCTTCGGAATTATGAAAAGATGATCTTTCTCCAGTTAGTTCTTCATTCTTGATCTGAATAATCGTTGCACGTTTGTTTCCTTATCTCTTAAGTGCTTTCTGCCTTAGTTCTACGTTGTTGTTGCATTGTGAAGCATTCTATAGAAACTCTGATCAATTTATTAAAGTAAACAACGTGAATGCCTCATAACTAATCCCAATGAAAAATGTGAGGACCCATATTATTATTATATGCTCATTTCCTGAACATACCGAGCTTGGCAACATGTTGAAAGCATTTGCCACACAGGTCTGTGTTCCTAATGTTGTATTTGCTTTACCCTGCACACTAAATCATAAAGAAATTGCAAGATTGAATTATTTGGTTTGACACTTAACATAGATTTTCCTTGGCCTGCTGATTTTGTTTGTTGTTTGCAGTTGTTAATATCTTGATTTTTAAGCCAAATATAATTGTCTTGTACATAAGCATAGAAATTTTGTAAACATCAATTTCTGACAAACTGACTAATAGTTCAATTCGAACTCTAGGTCGCAGACAAAGGTAATAGGAGCACCTTTAGAGGATGCCAGACATCTGGACCAGAGATATGACAGAATAAGGCAAGAAGGTTAAGCACAAGTGAGCATCTTTGTCAGCTTAAACAAAGTTCCTTGCAAAGATGTTTAGTTTATATTTTTAGTAAGTCCCTGTTTCTATTCAAAATAAAACAATAATACTTATCTTATTACTTTCCCCCCTCTTTTTTTTGTCTCTTTTTAGGTTTAGTAACCATTCTTATTTTGGCTTTAAGGTTCAGGCTGAGAAGCTTGCCATGAGATACTTGACCTATTGGAAGAAGTATGTATGCTACCAGCTTAACTATTTGAGGACATTTATATATTAGACTGCTCTGTTGGAGCGAATTTTCTGCAATTTGAACTTCTGAAGCATATAGAATCTTTCATTTATCGATTTGACGATTATGTTCTTATTGATAGATGGTGTCTGAGCGCCAAAAAATCGCACCCCTAACTCCAGCAGCTGAAAGTTATATGCCACCACCACCACTATCATCTTATGATGAAGTTAGTGGAGTGTTTGCATCCACTTCTGTTAATGAGTCACTCTAATCTGTAGATTTCCTCCTTGAAGAGGTATGGCATATTTTTAATGAAGAATTATCACACCTATTGTGACATATTCTGAAATTTCCGAAGACGCTACTAAGATCAAAGTTATTTGTTTGTCTGTATGTATTCAAGATAGAATTATCTACACTTGCTCTTTCCAAAATCTTTAGGGTTTTTTGGAAAACTTGGGATTGGCATTATTCGGGTTCAGGTTTGACCTGTTTTTTAAAGTAAAAGTTACTGGCCATAGCATTTCTCGGCCCTGTTCGGCTGGCCATAAAAGCGGCTGAGGCTGATGCTAATTCATTGTGAGGAAAAAACATTGTTGGCTGGCCGTAAAATTTTGCCTAACAAGTTCAGGCGAACAAGGTTTGTTGTTTTCTTTTTCTGAATCACATTATGTGGGGCCCTACTCATGGAGAAGAGTGGAAGAGTTGCCCGTATTTAGTATGAACAATCTAAATTTTAGTTGATGTACAAAAAGAAAAATCAATATATGATATTTTTGGTTTTCAGGTCTTTACATCATGAACACTTCTTGGATGCTTTATAATTGGACTATATTCTACTTTAAGCTCGTGAATTTACAGTATAGTTTAATGTCTGAGCTTAACAATCAAACAGGTGTAAAGATTTATGAAAAATAATGGTGTATATACAAAATGTGTCCTCAGACAATATTTTATGTATACATGGCTATATACATTTATGTGAAAGTTGAATCATGGAAAACATATCCTCTTTTGGTTATTTTTATGTGCATCCCTGAAATAAAAGCCGTGGTGTTAGCACGGTCATCACGGAAAGGTCTATACAATAGAGTTGGTGAATCTGCTACGCCATGCTTTTCGTGACTATGTTAATTTCATGAATTTTGTTTTTTGGATTAAGTATCACTTTAACGTTGGTATTTAATTTTTGTAGAATTCTTGTCTTATCATGTGATCTATATCTTTTTAGGATAAATTGTTAACTATCCCGTAGCAACGCACGTGTACACTACCTAGTGGTATTATATAAATATGCAACGGCTAACACATATAACCTCTTATATATGGTAATGGCAAAGGTCAAATATATGCATGTGGAGATCGGTTGAGAGATGAGGCGCAGCTAGTCATGCCAAGCATGTTGCAGTGGCAAATGATTTACCAGGTAAGCCGGTCGGTGGAGCTCTGATTGGTTTCACATGGGAACAAATATCTCCAGGCCGTTCTAATCGATGGCCGGATATACGAAGCTAAATCGGGCACAAACACATTTTCAGAGTGCGGTGCCAAGAAGACGACAATGCTGATATAAACGAGCGCTCCGCCGTTGACCGGTGCAGATGACGCCCGGCGGAGATGCCTCATTGCTTCACACGGTTCATAACACCTGTAACTACTACTACAGAATAGCAATCGCTGTCACCTCATTATCAATGGGTATGCTGGAATCTGTCAGGTCATAAACCTATGATCCGACCAATAATTATGGATCTAAGACACACTATAAAATTTGGTAAAACCATTTGGCAATTCAGAAAAATTATAAAATTTGCAACATAATACGACATATATGCACTAAATAACACTAAGTTTTAAATTTGAAGATTAATAAGAGAACACTGTCAGCACGCAATCACTGAGCGTCCGCTTGGGGCTACACAGGGGATGCTGGTGCCCCTAGAGCTCCTACCTGCCCTCTACCACGGTGCTGCTGCTCCCCGACAAGCGGTGGCAGTGGCCCACGCTCCCTCCGCAATATCGCCCTCCTCCCACCCCCTCCCCCACCACCCCTCCTCTTTCCCTGCCACTCCGGTGGATGGCATGGCCGGTGGGGAGGATTCGGGCCCTCCATTGTTGGATCTTGCGCCTCCTGCTTTGGATCTGAAAAGCTACCATGGCAGGGTCCTAGCGCTGATGCGCGATGGTTCCCGCTGTGGCCTACGAGTTGGCTTTGGTGGCCGGATGGGCGGTGCAACCAAATACGGTTGTAGGCTGGCAGTGCGCCTCTGGTCCGGCCTCTATGGGGCGGCTCCGGCGGCGTGGTGGGTGGCACGGCCAGATCTTGTGCCTATGGCTGTGTGGCTGCTGGTGCGGTTCTGGCCCAGCCTCATCTCCTTAGCCCTGCGGCACTTTGTGGCTCTTGCGTTTCTTCATGCACGTCCAGGACATCGCGGCCATAGCCGCGGCTAGGTCTATGCAGGTGCCGAGCATTTCCTTCTTCTAGGTGAAAACCTTGGCCTTGTTCTTGCTTTGGGCTGACGGTGATGGCACGGTCTGCGTCATCTACCTTCTTGAAGGTGCCGCCGGAGTCTTTGTTCCTTGTGTCGAAGGGGCAGGTTCTGGACGAAAGTCATTGTGCACTTCTCCCAACATTGTTCTTGAAGGCTTTATTGGAGCACCCCCTACGGCCTTCTCGCTCGTCCCAACGGAGTGCATCCTTGTTGTGCTATGCCTGATTGTGCTTATGCTACTCCTCGCCTTGGTTTGTCCGGTTTCTAGCTGGTGTTGGGCCGTAATTATTTGCTTTTGACAGATGCTTTGCCGTCATGTTGCTCGGGCAGTTGCCTTGCCGCCAGTGTCACCCTGGTCTCCACTCTTAGGTAGTTTGTCCTGCTGTGGGCGTGATGGCCCCTCATCTGCAGATGCTTTGCCGCATTGATGGTTATCATCACTAGCAGATGCTTTGCCGCCACTGTCTCTTCTCTAGCGGATGTTTTGCCGCTGTTGTCGTACTGGTTTTCTTGGCAGATGCCTTGCCGTCAAGGTTGATTGCCTTTGCAGTCTCACTACACTACTGGTTCCCATTGTATTGTACTCTTGTATTACGCTTAGTCCTGTGGAATTTCATTCGTGATCGTAAAATTATTTGCGAGTCGTTTGTAAGATGTTCTTTTGGCACTCTCATTTTTTTCTTAATGAAATACACGCCAAGTTGTGTTCAACGCAAAGTTGAAAACATCTGCAAACTAAAATATGAATATTTGAAGCGCCATTCTGATAGGTCCAAACATATATGCATAAAAAAGAATAAGAGACTTAATAATACCACTTATTATCGGACTTTTTTATAATGTTTGATTATATCATCTTGATCCAAACAATTATTAATAAAATATGCAATGTCTTTATTTCTCTTGGTAGCTACACAATTATTAAAAAAGCACAATACCAAACAATTAAACATATTACAAGTGCATGGACTAATCCCCAATCCTCATATGTGACCAGAACAGTGAGTGGCGTTGCCGCACTTGGAATGTGCCTGCACATTGTTTCTAGGTTTTGTAGTTAGACCATATTTTAATTTAATTTAATAAAATGACAAATGTAGGCAAACTAAAAGCCCCGTAGCAGTTGGGCTTTCCTTAACAATTTTAAGAAGCTGAAGCGGGAGTATGTAAATTTTTTATTTACATATACCCTATCGGTAACTCTCTAGGGTTTTCTATATCGTGAGAAGTCCAAATGACACCGGCTGCTAATAGCATCGCTCATGCCGTTAGATTATATATCATCCAGGAGTGATTTGTCAGATAACATTATGACGACGTGGCAAAACACTTTTTTGTTACCGTGATGTAGTTTAACTCATTAAGGACTGATGGGATGGGTTCATGATCTTCCGTCAGGTTCAATATAAAGACCAATACACTGATCCGGCTTCGGATCATAAAGACTCGAATCCTACAAACTTAGCACTACGTCTCCTCTGGTTATCAACCATATCACAATCCAATTGACCTTCCCAAGAAGGCTAGTCTCTACCATGAATCGAAGAACACAAGCAAGAACAAAATAAAACACAACTCAATTAAAGTGACAATTGTAGATATATGATTAAGCACTTAAAGTTGGGATCACGGTTGCAAGATAGATCCCCATTTTCTTGGGGTTCTCTCCATATAATAAGGTGTTCTTAAACTTGGGCCAGGGTTCCAAGGATGAATATGTGACCCATGTCAATGACACACCTTCCGACAAAAACAGCAAAAGAATATCTTGATGATTTGGAAACCTTGTCAACGTGATATTAAGGTGGGACCATATCTTTTTGAAAGCTTATCAAATAAGCTTTCAATTAAGTGCTCATTCACCTCAATCACATTGTAGATAGAAGAGTTATGGCCTTCCCACCATGAACTCAAAGTTCAATTTTAATGGATTTTGCACTTTGAGACATATTTGTATACAATAATAACATATACATGTGGAACCAAGTGAATTGTACAAAAAATCACTATGCAAATGTAAAAATGAGCTCACCTTATAATCAATGGTCGTACCTGATGGTGTCATATCCTCATCAAAGATGACACAAACACCTACAAGATACTGAATTATTGATTAATCATGATTGTCTCTTATGTGGACAGACATAATGTTGCTATAAAAAGGTGAAGAAAAAAATAGCGATTGAATCTCATTAGGGTGGCTCAGGTAGTCGAGCTATGCGCGTTAATTATGCATGCGCAGGAGGCAGAGCAACTCCAACAGTTTGCTAAAACTCACTTGGCAAATCTATAGTTTTGCCAAGTCTCAAAACCAAATGTCAAGTGAAAAAAGAAGTCTTCTCCAACAGTTTGCTATTTGGGCTTGGCAAAAAAACTTGGCATCTTAGGATTTTTGCCAAAATCACAAAATTGAGTCTCCAACAAGTTGGCAAAACTAGTTGGCAAATTGGGATACACGTGATGCCAAGCGATGGAGGAATTGACATATTTGCCAAGCAAGCCAAGTAGTTTTGTCAACTTGTTGGAGACTGTTTTTATGGTTTTGGCGAAAATCCTACGATGCCAAGGACTAAACTGTTGGAGTCGTTGGATCCTCCATGTCGCGTACACTTGCGGTCGGTCTCGCGAAGATTCAAGCCTTGAGATAGCTGCCAACAGGCGAGATTCTAATTTGCAATATTCCGTAGATCATTGGGATCGAGTCCGGCATCAGCCGTCAGGACATGCATATTCGGAGGACATGACCTCGACTTTCCAAGTTTTCGTCCGGCTGGCCGTGTGGGCAGGAGCTGGGCTTCCCGTCCATATGGCTGTGTGGGCCTGGAAACCAGGAAAGTCTCTCGAGGACCAGCAGCTGCTGCGTTCAGGGAGTGGTGGAGGAGGCCACCGAACGCCCACGGTACGGGTTCGACTCTGCCAGCGTTTTTCACCATCTTGAGGAAGTTTGGCCGTGATAGTTCCCGTTCCCCTTCCCCTATCCTGCACCGGCTGATCAAGGGGCTGATCCAGTGACAGAGCCAGCGGTGGAGCTTCTGGGGCTCCGGCACCTCCACTACGGTAACCGAACCAATGGAGCTCCCCTTAGTCTGTCTTTTTTTTTTGTTCAAGGGCCTTACGCCCCGGCCTTTTAATTAATATCAAAAGACCAAAGTTATACATCCATCAACTTCGCAATCTCAGGTTCGTCCACCAGGACTCAAACCAGAAACAAAACAACTGAAAGAAACCTGAAATAGGAGATAGAAACTACTACCCATACTGAAAGGGAGACAAAAAGCTACCCCAATAAAAAGAAAAACAGAACAGCTTCCACATCAACCCATCAAATTGTCCAGCTCACTCCACCTGGAGACCTTGCCATCCCAAATCATCCCTGAAGCTTGATTCTTTAAACCTTCACAAACCAGATCTTCTCCATCCCTTCTGACAGACGTCAGTTGATGTCCTGGTCCAGATATAACAGCCATCCCACCTCCTTTGACGCAGCTTTGATCTTGTTGATTTAAGAGTCCAATAAAATTTTCTTGTCTACCGGACAAAGCATCATCCAATTCCTTAGTAACCCAGGAATCCTGAAAAAGAGCATTTCCATGCTTCTCCAGCCAAGCCTCTGAAAACATAAATCATTTCTAAGTTTCCAAATAGACCAAATGGTAGCTGAGGTAACCATATTCATAAATCATCCTCCCCTTAGTCTGTCCTATAAATGTTTGTGATTGATGTACATTAAGAAGAGGCTGAAGCTATCTTAAGGTAAAAGAAGCCCACCTCTAAATATTTTTCTAGATTTGTCCATGGGCTATACATGCTCAGTTACGCGGCCTTGGCAGAAGACAGTGGGATCGTGTTTTGTTGTGTTGGCATATGATGGTGATGGTGTTGAGTAGAGACGCTACTGGAAACGTGTTCTTTGCCGAGAGCTTTGCCGAGGGCCAAATTTCGGGCACTCGACAAAGACACTCTTTGCCGAGGGCCTCTTCACAGGCCCTCGGCAAAGATTAGCCCTCGGCAATTTTGGTTCGTTGGGTAACGACGGCCGAGCCCGTCAGTCTTTGCCGAGGGCCAACCGTCAGGCCCTCGGCAAAGGTTTTTATTTTTTTTGGATTTTTGAGCCCATTTTTTTTGGGCACAAAATACATTGTTTTAAATACAATTTTAAAAATTGGGCTAGATTTGACTTTTTTTTAATATATTTCGTTAATTTATTTTAATTTGTTGCAATTTTCCGACTGTTATAAATTTGAACTGCAGGTGCATGGAATAATTCACTGTAGTCTTTCGAAAAATATTATTCATGTTATTTGGTGTATATTAAGTCCATATGCACAAACTCTGCATCAAATTCTGCGCATTTTCTACTTGTAGCATGATGAGCCCCTTATCATAAAAGTGATTTAAAATTATATTAAATCCATACGAAGTCCGAAAATCATGAAACTTGACGAAGTCTCGTGTTAACACATGTGTAGACTGTGGTACAAATTCATTGGGTTTCGAGCAAGTTGCGACGTCAGATGCCTAAAACCCAGACATCTTCACATGTGATTACTTTGTGATGAAATGCGAAGATGTATGGGTTTTAGACATCTGACGACACAACTTGCTCGAAACCTTCTCAATTTTTACCACAGCATACACATGCGATTACATGGCACCACGACAAGTTTCGTGATTTTCGGACTTCGTATGTATTTATTTTATATAATTTTAAAACACTTTTTCCGCAAGTCGCTCGTCATGTTACATGAAGAACATGTGCGAAATTCGATGCGAGTTCCTAGATAGGGACTCAACATATACCGGGTATCATGAATAATATTTTTTGAAACACTACACTGCATTATTTTATGCACCTGCAATTCAAATTTGAAATATCCAAAAAAAATGAACGAAATGAAATAAATTAATAAAAATATAAATAAAAGTCAAAATTGGACCAAATTTTAAATTTGGGTTCAAAAGAATGTATTGTAGCACCACAAAAAAGCTGGGCTCAATAAACAAAAAAGATAAAAAAGTTCTTTGCCGAGGGCGAGGCTTGAGGCCCTCGGCAAAGACTGAAATTAGAAAAAAAGAAAACTTTGTATCAGACAATTTTTGAAACTTTGAAGTTCTCTATTATTTCGGTTGGAGCGATGACCAAAATAAAAGGTATAGTTCTCTATTATTTCTGAAACTTTATATCAGACAATTTTTACATTTGAATTTATTTATTATAGTTTACAAAGTTAATTATATAACAACTATGAACTTTAAAAGAAATTAAAAATAGAAGTAACACCAGACAGTGGGCCTAAACCTTAAAATGAACCCGTTACTATGCTCAGGCCATGTCATCTTGACCCTCGATTCAAGATCCGATGGTCTTGTGTAAAATCCGAAAAATTCAATTTCAAAAAATCACTCGCATTAAGAAAATTATTTTCAAAATATATTTCAAAAACTATAAATCATTTGAGCTCTATAGTATCTCCATCTAATCCATCTATATTTTTCGCGCACAAATAACAGCTAGTACCAGCAAGCTTACATGCAAGAAAACATAGCAGTGCACACACACGAATATATCTCATGCATTTATGCATGAATGCAGGACATCACGCACCGTCCATTTGCATGCACTTGCATGCAAGGACACGGTGATTAGGCACCGTCCATTTGCATGCACCGTGCATGCAAATGAGACATTGTCCTTTGCATGCAAATTAGGCACCGACCATGCGCTACAGTAGCATTTTTAATGGCACGCAGCTGAGCGCTTTGGCCTATAAAAAGCCAGCCTCGGGTGCTCACTCTCACCACCCGAGAAACACGTTCACTCACTCGCTCACTCGCTCTCACTTCGCGTATAGCGTATACGGCCATACGCACAAGCCGAGCTCGACTGTCGTCGCAAGACGAGGTGAGCAGCTCATGAGCATCTCCTTGCTCTTCTCTGTCTTTCTGTAGTATTTTTCTATATTTTTTCCATGTATTTTTCTGTACCGATTCACTGCCAAGAACTCCACGAATAGAACCATTACATACATACAGAAGAGTTCTAATGACCCCTGCTAATTTCTCTCTAACCATGCATGTGTGGGCCAAGCATTAACTCCAAATAGTACATGCATGCATGCAACATGCACTACCAGCCAAACAAATGCCCACGTGAAGCATCCATTCCTTAATCATCGTTAGCCTTTTTCGCATGATTAAATTCCGGCCATTTCACAAATGTCACATGCTAACTCTGATTTTAATAATTCTTTTTCCTAAATTCATCTAAAATCATGATCTACCTCCCATATTAATTTCATAATTTTTGGAGCTCATTTGAATTTATATGATTATTTATCTGTGCCTATTGTCTGTGTCGTTCGTCGCGTATTTTAGTTGACGGAGTGAACGAGCCGGAAAACGAGAACGTTGGAGACGAGTACCGCGAGTTTGACGCCGAGGACCCGGACTGTCAGCAGGAGTTTGCCGAGGACGCCGACGGAGGCAAGTCCAACCGATCCCCTTTGATGCATATTGATCCTATTTTTAAACACAACCCGTAGAAGCCGTTTTAAATATTGCATGTACGATATATGTACGAAGTATTTTTGCTGCTTAGTTAAAACCTGTTGAATAGCCATCCTTGAATTGATATTACCCGGTAATTGTCTTGTTCGAACCTAGGAACAAATAATATGCTATGACAAAAATATTATTATTTAGTATGCTTAGGACTTGTTACTCATCCTGGATACTCATCGCTATATTTTCTCAAATATAATGATTTTAAAAGTAAAAGGTGTGAGTGGTGAAAATAAATTGAGGTATTGTGAAAAGGGTAATGAACAAGTTATAGATGTGATCACTATAGAGATGGGGCGGATGGGATCCCTGTTGAGGGATGCCTTGGTGTTGTGGCTTATACCTTGCGGGGTTAAGCGTGAAGATATCCGCCTTGTCTCGATTAAGGACTGAGTTGATGATTCATCTTGCCTAACTCATTTATCGTACAACCACTCGCCTTGTATGGGAAAGGCTTAGTCTAAATCCCTCTAGTTAGTATGGCAATCACCTGGAGGCAGGTGTGCAACGGGACACTAAGTGATGTATGTGAAATTGTGGAATTATATGAAAAGAGCTTTGTGAATTATTGTGGTATCATGAGATGTGGCCTTAGTGTTCCCATGGTGAGCGCCATTACTTAGCTATGGAGGGTAATGACTTTGATGGATCTGTGCTTGCACGACGGTGTAAGTTATGGTATCCTACTTGTGGGAAAAGTGTACAACCTCTGCAGAGTGTAAATCTATCTGGATAGCCGTGTCCGCGGTCTCGGACGGGTTATGGTTCGGTTTCAACAACTAGATGGATTGGGATGAGTGAAAACATGAGAGTGAGTGTGATTTTGGAAATAAATGTTTGACTGCCATTGTGTTGTGGGAACAAGGGTTCAACAACACTTAAAATTGTGATCAAACCCCCATTTTTAGAAATACTATCATATGTGGAAAAAGAGTTCTTTTACAACAGTATTTGTGAAATGAAACCTTGCATGTGTAAAAAGATAGCTTTATGCAAATAAAACTAAGCCTCATCCTTGATTTATCCATATGCATATATACTGTTATCCCCTTCCGTAGGGTAAGGTTGGATTTGCTGAGTACTTTGTACTCACCCTTACTTTATTAAACAGAGGAAGATCCGGACTTCGATCCCGAAGTGGCGTTCGAGTAAGGTCGTGTCTGCACCCAACTAAGCCTGTGGCATTGGGACTCGTCAGATGTTCGATGGCGATATCGTTTGTTTCTGGGTCCTTTGGACCTGTGTTGTATTTTGTTGTCTTATTATTATAGCGTGCCTTCCTTGTCCACGCTTTTCAAGACTACTGCGCTGAAACTTACCTGATGTAATAAATGTGTTACTAGCCTCCTGGGACTAGTATTGTATCACATTTGAGTTCCTGGTTTAGCAGGGGCGCTTCAGGTGGTATCAGAGCCATAGTTGGCTGTAGGACGCGACCTTAGGCTTTTCTGGACCAGTATTTTACTAAATAAACGTATTTTACAAAAATTCTTACCCTCTTCCCTCTATTTGAAAAAAATATTTACTCTCATCTATGTCTCTCAGATGGCAGAAGGAGTTTGGACCAGCAGTTACTGTCTAAGTGTAGAAAGCTTTCCCAAGCTCTTGTATGCTACCATGCAGAAACTTGGAATCATGGATCGCCCATAATATGAAGGCAGAGAATATGAAGAGCATGAGACTGAGCGGTGTGAAGTTACCGTCTATATTGGGAAAAGTGAGGACTTCCCTAATATAGCTGAAGCTTGGAGCATGACTGCGACCGGATTTCGGTTTGCAGATACATATCAAGCCGTCGCTCGCAAAGCCTTGAGGTACCTATGCCAGATCTACGAGAAGCCCATCACCTGTACACCCATGAGGTTCTTTCCACCCGATGAAAAAGATCGACCAGTTTGGAGGACCCGCATGGAGCTCTTGCAAGGACGTTACTCACTTGAAGATGACCCAACTGTGGTATTCATGACCACATACCTACTTGCTCTAGATAAGCAATATGATGAGCATGCCTCAGAGTTAAGGAAGTACATCCATTGTGCGGAGGAAGCCGAGATCATAGTTAGAAAGCTCTATGTGCAGCTCGCGGAAGCTCAGGCCCAAGCAGTTGCAGTCGAGAGTCGTGAAACCACCATTGCTGAAGTCTTGAAGGTAGCTGAAGACCGCCATGCTCAGGAGTTGAAGGATGCCTACCTTATCACCAGGATCAAAAGAAGGATGTTAGCAGAGAGAGACCAAGAGCCCATAGTCCTAAAAGGAATCCCAATCATGTCCCTAAAAACCAAAAGAAAGATGGACATAGAAGGGCCATCAGCTCCCCCACCCACAGAAGCCTCTCATGAAGCTTTAGAGTTGGAGCCCAGTAAGGAAGAAGGATTTCCCCTCCTCACCCAGCCAGCACCAAAAGAAGACAGCGACCCACCTCTTAGTCCAAAAGAAGAACCACAAATGCCGGAAGCATGATCCTCCTCAACACCAAGGGAATGAAGCCGTTCCGTCCGAAGAAGTTGAAGATTAGTATCACCTAGTTCCTCCTTTTTGTCTTGGGGAAGTGAAGTTTACTTCACTTTTGTTCAACCGCCAAAGTAGATAAACCGTATTGTAGTACGCTTATTTCCTCCATTAATATGTTGTAAACCGCCCTCTTATTCAAAAATATATATTTGTGCTTGTTGGTTGTGCTAAATAATTGAGTGCTCTATGTTGTTCCCTTACGGGATAGCAAGTCTTAAAACTTGCACCTTTTTAAAATATAACGCCTTAACAAAAAAAAACAACATCACTCAATAGATCTAACCCTTATCTAATGCTTTCTCATCTTAACCAACAGATGCCTCCCAAACCAGCTACCCGCTCTCAACCAAGTGGTCGTGCAGCTAGTAGGCAAAGCCAAAATCCAAATAGAAGTCAAGCCAATGCAAATGTTGATGGTATTCATGAAGATGAAGTGAGTCAGACTAGGAACCATAATGAAGGAGATGACTTGCCCCCTCCTCCAGTAATTGACTTAGCACAAGTCATGGCAACTCAGACTCGTCTTCTAGAGACCTTAGCTCAAGGCATGAACCGCCCTAGGAACAACCGTGGAGCCGGAGTCCAAGACAAGATGACTGAGTTCATGAGGCTTAAGCCACCCACCTTTACTGGATCTGACAACCCCATGGAAGCAGATGATTGGCTTAAGGTGATTGAAAGGAAGTTGGACACAATCCACTGTGATGGAAGAGATAGAGTTCTGCTAGCATCTCATCAGCTGACAGGAATTGCCCTTTCTTGGTGGGAAGCCTATAGTGGAGCTGTGGACAATGCCAACACGATCACATGGGAAGAATTTGTGGATGAATTCCGCCGGTACCACATTCCAGATGGAATCATGAAGCTGAAGGCTGATGAATTTCGCAACTTGAAGCAAGGAAATAAAACTCTGAGTGAATACATCTTCCAATTCACTGAGTTGTCTTGCTATGCCCCAGAATTGGTCAACACTGATGCCAAGAAGCAGAAAAAGTTCATAGAAGGATTGACCTGTGAGCTTAGAACCCTCATGACCCCACAGATCTATCCAGACTTCAACACTTTGATGAACAGGACCATTCTGACTGATGTGGCCAAGACTGAAGAAAGGAAGGAAAACAAGCGCAAGTTTCTGGAGCGCAAGGTTCAAGATGGTGCTAGATCCCAGAGGCTGAAAACCTTTAGCCAACCAAGCCAGCGGACTCAAGCCCCAATGCAGTTTCGCTCTCCTGCTAGTGTCTCCAATAACCAAATGCAGTCATCATATCAGCCCAAGACAACCTATCAGAATCAAACTTATGGCAAGACTCAACAGAACAACACTGGTCAAGTCACAAACAATGTTAGGACTTGCTTTAATTGCCATGAGACTGGACACTATATTGCCAACTGTCCCTACAAGAACAACCCACCAGCAGTATCCACTCAGTCCCACACAGTTAATGGACCAAGACCTGCAGTGTCTGGAGTCAACCGTGGTTTCCCTCGCTACAATAGCAACACCAACAATAATAGCCAGATGATGAAGCAACCTCAACAATCCTATGGTAGAGCCCGTGTCAACCATATTCATGCTCAAGATGCTCAGACTGCTTCAAGAGTGGTACTTGGTGAGTTCTTAGTCGATTCAGTACTTGCAACAGTATTATTTGATTCTGGAGCATCACATTCATTCATATCATCAAGTTTTGTTGAGAAGCATCAAATACCCACAGTACTACTAAAGTTACCCCAAATAACCCAAACACCTGGGTCTGACATCAAATGTCATCTAGGTTGTTCGAATGTAAGGATCATTCTAAGTGGGGTAGTTTTCTTAGCAGACTTAGTAGTGCTCAAGTCCAAGGGAATAGATGTTATCCTTGGAATGGATTGGTTAACCAGACACAATGGAATTATTAGTTGTGCAACCAAGGAAGTATCATTAGTTAACCATGAAGGGATTAAAGTGAAATGCCAAACCCGAGGGTCTAAAGTTAATCCAATGGTCTTCAACTTGGATGCAAGGACCATAGAGGAAGTACCAATAGTGCAAGAATACCCTGATGTATTCCCTGAGGAACTACCTGGAATGCCACCAGACAGGGATATAGAGTTCATCATTGATCTTATCCCCGGGACTGCCCCCATAGCCAAGAGACCTTACAGAATGGCTCCGGCAGAGTTAGCTGAACTAAAAGAGCAGCTAAGAGAATTGCAGCAGAAAGGTTATATTAGACCTAGTTCTTCACCATGGGGAGCCCCAGTCTTGTTTGTGAAGAAGAAAGATGGAAGTATGAGGATGTGTGTGGATTATAGGTCTCTAAATGAAGTCACCATCAAGAATAAGTATCCCCTGCCAAGGATAGATGACCTTTTTGATCAGCTTAAAGGATCCAAGTATTTCTCAAAGTTTGATTTGAGATCAGGTTATCACCAACTCAAGATCAAGAATAGTGATGTCCCCAAGACAGCCTTTGTAACCAGATATGGACAATATGAGTTTACAGTGATGTCTTTTGGGTTAACCAATGCCCCTGCCTATTTCATGAACATCATGAATAAGGTATTCATGGAAGAGTTAGATAAGTTTGTTGTAGTCTTCATTGATGACATACTTATCTACTCTAAGAGTGCTGAAGAACATGGGCAACACTTGAGAGTAGTGTTGGAAAAGCTAAGAAGACACAAGTTGTATGCTAAATTCAGCAAGTGTGAATTTTGGCTTGAGAAGGTTGCATTTCTTGGCCATATCTTGATAGCTGAAGGAGTTGAAGTTGACCCTGAGAAAGTAGAAGCTGTCTCCCATTGGCAGCAACCCACCAATGTGAGTGAGGTTAGAAGTTTTCTTGGATTAGCTGGATATTATCGAAGGTGTATAGAAGGATTTTCCAAGATAGCCAGACCCATGACAGAGCTTCTTAGGAAGGATAAGAAATTCACTTGGACAGAATCATGTGAGAAGAGTTTTCAAGAGTTGAAGAAGAGACTAACAACAGCACCAGTGTTAACTTTGCCAGACATTCACCAAGATTTCATCATATACTGTGATGCATCAAGACAAGGTTTAGGATGTGTTCTCATGCAAGGAGGAAAAGTGGTTGCTTATGCATCCCGTCAGCTTAGACCTCATGAGCAAAATTACCCTACCCATGATTTGGAGTTAGCAGCGATAGTACATGCTCTCAAGATTTGGAGGCACTACCTCATTGGAAACAAGTGTGAAATCTACACTGATCACAAGAGTTTGAAGTACATATTCACACAGTCAGACTTGAACCTAAGGCAAAGAAGATGGTTGGAATTAATCAAGGACTACAACCTTGAGATTCATTACCACCCAGGAAAGGCCAACATTGTAGCAGATGCCCTAAGCAGAAGGTCATATGGTCAGTAGTTGGTGCCTAAGAACACTCACCTACAAGAAGAGATAGCACAGTTGAACATGCATATAGTACACCAACCTCAAAATGGCAGTCTGATGGTACAGCCAACTCTTGTGGAAGAAATCAAGCAGACACAACATAAGGATAAGGATCTGATGAAGATTCGTGAGCAAATTGGAGAAAATAAAGCTCCATACTTTAGAGTGGATAACAAAGGAGTATTGTGGTATAAAAACAGGATTTGTGTGCCCAAGGAGGGAAAGTTTCAAGAATTAATCCTTGATGAAGCCCATAACTCAGCTTATTCTATCCACCCTGGTGCCACCAAGATGTACATGGACCTAAAAGAAAGATATTGGTGGAATGGCATGAAAGTTGATGTGGCACGATTTGTTGCACAATGTGATGTATGCCGAAGGGTTTAAGCAGAGCATCAGAAACCAGCAGGCTTGCTCCAGCCATTGCCTATTCCTGTTTGGAAATAGGATGAGATAGGCATGGATTTTGTGAATGGGTTACCCAAAACTCTGAAAGGAAATGATTCAATATGGGTAATAGTGGACCGCCTTACCAAGGTTGCCCACTTCATACCTGTGCGCACCAAATATAGTGGGGACAAGTTAGCCCAGCTATATGTGGATAACATAGTCAAATTGCATGGTGTGCCAAGTAGGATTGTATCTGACCGAGGTACCCAATTTACCTCTAAGTTATGGAAAAGTTTGCATGAAGCTATGGGAACCAAGCTAGATTTTAGCTCAGCTTATCATCCTCAAACAGATGGTCAGACTGAAAGAATAAATCAGATTATGGAAGATATGCTAAGAGCATGTGTGCTCACATATGGTAAAGATTGGGAGAAAAGCCTAACTTCTGTAGAGTTCTCCTATAATAACAGTTACCAAGCTAGTTTGGGCATGTCACCTTTTGAGGCCCTGTATGGAAGAAAATGTAGAACCCCATTGATGTGGTCAGAAGTTGGAGAACGAACCTTGCTTGGACCAGCCCTTATAAAAGAAGCAGAAGATCGTGTAGCTGAAATCAGAGAAAAATTGAAAGAGGCACAATCACGTCAAAAGAGCTATTCTGATAAAAGAAGGCGAGAGTTAAGTTTTGCAGTTGGAGATTTTGTGTATGTCAAAGTCTCTCCTATTCGAGGAACTCGAAGGTTCCAAGTTAGAGGCAAGCTAGCACCTCGGTATATTGGACCATATCAAGTATTACAAAGGATTGGAGCTGTAGCCTATCGTGTTCGGCTACCTGAAGAAATGGAAATGTCAGATATACACAATATGTTTCATGTCTCCCAATTGAAGAAATGTCTCAGAGTACCAGAGGAACAAATATCGCCAGATACAGTTGATTTACAAGATGACCTAAGATATCAAGAAGTGCCAATAAAAATCCTAGATACAGTCACCAAGCAAACTCGAACGACAACAGTCCGAATTTGTCGTGTTCAGTGGAGTAGACACACTGAAGCAGAAGCAACATGGGAAAGAGAAGATGCCCTGAAAAAAGAGTTTCCCCATCTATTTAGGACCAAGCCGAATCTCGAGGACGAGCCTTTTAAGTGGGGTAGGTTTGTAACATCCCAAAAATTCACTTTCAAAAAATCACTCGCATTAAAAAAATTATTTTCAAAATATATTTCAAAAAACTATAAATCATTTGAGCTCTATAGTATCTCCATCTAATCCATCTATATTTTTCGCGCACAAATAACAGCTAGTACCAGCAAGCTTACATGCAAGAAAACATAGCAGTGCACACACACGAATATATCTCATGCATGCATGCATGAATGCAGGACATCACGCACCGTCCATTTGCATGCACTTGCATGCAAGGACACGGTGATTAGGCACCGTCCATTTGCATGCACCGTGCATGCAAATGAGACATTGTCCTTTGCATGCAAATTAGGCACCGACCATGCGCTACAGTAGCATTTTTAATGGCACGCAGCTGAGCGCTTTGGCCTATAAAAAGCCAGCCTCGGGTGCTCACTCTCACCACCCGAGAAACACGTTCACTCACTCGCTCACTCGCTCTCACTTCGCGTATACCGTATACGGCCATACGCACAAGCCGAGCTCGACTGTCGTCGCAAGACGAGGTGAGCAGCTCATGAGCATCTCCTTGCTCTTCTCTGTCTTTCTGTAGTATTTTTCTGTATTTTTTCTATGTATTTTTCTGTACCGATTCACTGCCAAGAACTCCACGAATAGAACCATTACATACATACAGAAGAGTTCTAATGACCCCTGCTAATTTCTCTCTAACCATACATGTGTGGGCCAAGCATTAACTCCAAATAGTACATGCATGCATGCAACATGCACTACCAGCCAAACAAATGCCCACGTGAAGCATCCATTCCTTAATCATCGTTAGCCTTTTTCGTATGATTAAATTCCGGTCATTTCACAAATGCCACATGCTAACTCTGATTTTAATAATTATTTTTCCTAAATTCATCTAAAATCATGATCTACCTCCCATATTAATTTCATGATTTTTGGAGCTCATTTGAATTTATATGATTATTTATCTGTGCCTATTGTCTGTGTCGTTCGTCGCGTATTTTAGTTGACGGAGTGAACGAGCCGGAAAACGAGAACGTTGGAGACGAGTACCGCGAGTTTGACGCCGAGGACCCGGACTGTCAGCAGGAGTTTGCCGAGGACGCCGACGGAGGCAAGTCCAACCGACCCCCTTTGATGCATATTGATCCTATTTTTAAACACAACCCGTAGAAGCCGTTTTAAATATTGCATGTACGATATATGTACGAAGTATTTTTGCTGCTTAGTTAAAAACTGTTGAATAGCCATCCTTGAATTGATATTACCCGGTAATTGTCTTGTTCGAACCTAGGAACAAATAATATGCTATGACAGAAATATTATTATTTAGTATGCTTAGGACTTGTTACTCATCCTGGATACTCATCGCTATATTTTCTCAAATATAATGATTTTAAAAGTAAAAGGTGTGAGTGGTGAAAATAAATTAGGGTATTGTGAAAAGGATAATGAACAAGTTATAGATGTGATCACTATAGAGATGAGGCGGATGGGATCCCTGTTGAGGGATGCCTTCGTGTTGTGGCTTATACCTTGCGGGGTTAAGCGTGAAGATATCCGCCTTGTCTCGATTAAGGACTGAGTTGATGATTCATCTTGCCTAACTCATTTATCGTACAACCACTCGCCTTGCATGGGAAAGGCTTAGTCTAAATCCCTCTAGTTAGTATGGCAATCACCTGGAGGCAGGTGTGCAACGGGACACTAAGTGATGTATGTGAAATTGTGGAATTATATGAAAAGAGCTTTGTGAATTATTGTGGTATCATGAGATGTGGCCTTAGTGTTCCCGTGGTGAGCGCCATTACTTAGCTATGGAGGGTAATGACTTTGATGGATCTGTGCTTGCACGACGGTGTAAGTTATGGTATCCTACTTGTGGGAAAAGTGTACAACCTCTGCAGAGTGTAAATCTATCTGGATAGCCGTGTCCGCGGTCTCGGACGGGTTATGGTTCGGTTTCAACAACTGGATGGATTGGGATGAGTGAAAACATGAGAGTGAGTGTGATTTTGGAAATAAATGGTTGACTGCCATTGTGTTGTGGGAACAAGGGTTCAACAACACTTAAAATTGTGATCAAACCCCCATTTTTAGAAATACTATCATATGTGGAAAAAGAGTTCTTTTACAACAGTATTTGTGAAATGAAACCTTGCATGTGTAAAAAGATAGCTTTATGCAAATAAAACTAAGCCTCATCCTTGATTTATCCATATGCATATATACTGTTATCCCCTTCCGTAGGGTAAGGTTAGATTTGCTGAGTACTTTGTACTCACCCTTGCTTTATTAAACAGAGGAAGATCCGAACTTCGATCCCGTAGTGGCGTTCGAGTAAGGTCGTGTCTGCACCCAACTAAGCCTATGGCATTGGGACTCGTCAGATGTTCGATGACGATATCGTTTGTTTGTGGGTCCTTTGGACCCGTGTTGTATTTTGGTGTCTTATTATTATAGCGTGCCTTCCTTGTCCACGCTTTTCAAGACTACTGCGCTGAAACTTATCTGATGTAATAAATGTATTACTAGCCTCTGGAACTAGTATTGTATCACATTTGAGTTCCTGGTTTACCAGGGGCGCTTCATCTTGGTTGCGCCCACGAAACATAAAAAGGACCCGAAACCCTAGCCCCCCAGCCCCGCACCGAGCGCCTTCTCCCCAGTCGTGCCCTCTCCGCAGCTCCACGCCGCGTCTTCCCCAAACCGTGCCCTTCGGAGCGGACTCCCATCCTTCATCCCGAGCGAGCGAACAACTGTAGGGGACGACGCTCCACTCCTAGCAAGCAGCGGCAGGGGCGGCGGCGGCTGGCACTTCATCGACTCCTCGAGCAGCAGATCCACCACTCCTAGCCATGGAGGAGGTGGGTATAGGTGGCACGAAGGCTATTGGGGATCCGACCATGGGGGAGGTGTCTGCCTCGGGAGATCCAGTGGCGGCGCGCAGCCCTCGTGTCCTCATTGGTGTCAAGCAAGGACGGCCAGATGCGAGGGGAACGAGGACGACAAGCATAATGAGGTATAGCCTCTGTGTCCGCTCATGCTCTGTAGGTCCTTGGCTCCGCACATCATCTCTGCACATCATCTCGTCTGTCCTGCACGGTGCATCGAGATCCTTAGAATCCTGTGGATGCTGGTGGAGTGGGCCTCGCAGCAGGCCTCGCCGGTGACCGTGTTCCGGATCTCAAGCAGTCGCCCATGAGCCTCGGCACAAGATGCAAGTGCCTGAGATCTGCAGAAACTTCAGGTGCGTGTGGCTGAGCATCCCTGCTCTTGCGTAGCTTACAATTTGAAGACCTATTTTGGTAGAGGGAGAATTGTGGTGGTAGATCTAGAATGTTGTTAGACATTTTTTAGAGGGCTTCTGTGGCCATATATATTATACTATCTAATAACTTTAGTGTGTTCATTTTGCGAAATTGATACTGCCTTCAGTAGCTTACAATTTAAAGACCTGTTTGGGTAGAGGAACAACTGTCGTGGTAGTGGGGATGGCAGATCCAAATCCTTTTAGTTTAACGAAATGTATATATATTTCTGTGCATGAAGCTTCCTGTGTTTTGTAATTTTTGTGCATGCAGCTTCCTGTGGTTAGTGATTTCTATGTATGCACATAGACTCTAAAATTGTTCTTTGGCTGAATTATATTTCTGCACCTTCCTGTGACATGTACAGACTACTTGTAGATTGTTATTATTGGCTAACCTGGAGGTACGAGGATGCTGTGTGGAACGAAGATTGGAGCTACATGAAATGAGGATGTTGCTCTACTGTATGTTTTTTGATCTACCTGTATAGACTACTAAGCTTATCTTTCATTAGGACTATCTGCTATATATTTGTTGAACGGATACTGTTGCAGTTTTGGAAACTTGTTGTTTGTTCACTCAAGTTTACCTCTCTGATATTCTCATATATATGCACTGAAAGTATTGCCCTGAAAGTATGGCATTTTGTACTAGTTAATAACTTGGTAGTATAACAGAATTGTGCATTGAACTGCTGCCGTTCTGAAAAATATGAACTTAGTTTTGAATTGACATTTAGACTCTCATGTACTTATTGGGCTCTCGAAAATATGTGCATTGAACTGCTTTAGAATCTCTGCTGAAACTGATTTATCTTATATGCATTTGACTTTCAGGTAGCACATCTTATATATATGGACAACAAGCCAATTGAAGTGCTCGTGGATACAAATGTATAGTTATTTTACACTCCTTAGGTTAGAGATGAAATCTTTAATTTCAGACTTAGTTGATGTGAGCCAGGCTAGTTCATTGTTGATAACATGTATGATAAAGTGCTCATGGATTTGAAATTGTATATGTATGTTATGCTAACTGCTTTATTTGATTATTGTAATTTTTTTCGCTGTAGTAGTGTCTTTGCCGAGGGCCCTGGCAATAGCTCTCGGCAAAGATTCTTTTGGAAGAATCCTGAACATTTCTTTGCCGAGGGTCAAGGATGAGGCCCTCAATAATTTTTTTTTTAAAAAATATATAATTATTTCTTTGCCGAGGGCGTGGGAAAGCCTTCGGGAAAGAATTTTTTTTTAAAAAAATCATTTCTTTGCTGAGGGCCGGCTCTCAGTAAAGAAACTGCCAACGGCGCCGTGACGGCTACTCTTCTTTGCCGAGGGCTATCTTAGGCCTCGGCAAATACTCCTTTGCCGTCTAAAAATTCCCCGAGTTGTCTTTGCCGAAGGTTCCTGAGCCTTGCGAGTCCAGTAGTGAGATTTCCGTCCAGTAGTGAGATTTCCTGGCCAGGACCAAAGGCCGATCGTGTAGCAGTAGTTGGAGTTCAACTTTCCCTTCAGCAGCCATGAGGAACAATGCAACGGCCGCCTCGCATCATAGGCTGATATAGTGCTGACCTGGCGCAGAATGGGAAATAACCAGAGCGACGACTTGTGGAGCCAAGAGACTGCCTCGTCAATACTAGATCAACGTCTAAATATAGTCTAATAGGAAGTATCAAGAAAAACTCATCACTTAATGTCATAATATTGACTAACATAACAAAATGATTATTCATTGTGGCATTCACACCGTACAAACTCGTGATGAGGATGCTAGCAAGAATCAATAATGTAATCAAGTTAACCCGCAAAGCAATTAAGGAGAAAGCCTAATTAGCAACGTAGCACTTCTTCCTGATCTCCCCGTCAACACCGGTGAGCACGCCGACACTTCCCATCTTGATCATGGATTCGCTGAAGTCCTTGAAGAACACATCGTCGAACTTGCCGGTGGCAATGCGCTGGACGTACTCCCTGGTGGTTGCATCGGTCAGGAGCGCAGCGTCGGACTGGAACAGTCCCCTGCGCTTGGCAACGTGGCGATAGTAGCTCGTGTCGAAGGTCTTGTAGCTGCCGGGGTCCATCTCGGAAAGCATGGCCTTGTCGTCGTCGCTCTTGCAGCGCGTCCTGAGCCTGTCGGCGTACTCGCTGTCGAGAGATGGGTCGGCGTTGTAGGCGCTACTGAAGTTGTAGAGCCGGCCGGCGTAAGACGTGCAGTGCGCCGTGCCGAGGGTGTGGCCGCCGGAGAGGACAACTAGGTCCTTTGCATCGAGGCCTTTCGATGCAAAAATTTTGGTGAGCAGTGGTATGTCTCCGTAGGCCGGAGGCAGCTGGTCGGCCGCCTCAGTTGCACTGGACACCCTGCCGTCTCGCCTCCCGAGCGCCACGGGCCAGAAGGGGCCCCTGGCAAGCACGACGGCGTCGCGGGCCATGAGCGTGAGGACATCGGCACAGGAGACGGTGTTGGGGCAGGCGGCCTCGAGCTTGGCCTTCACCCTCTCCACGGAACCGAAGCCTCGCAGACTCTTGTTCGGAGTGGCGTCCTTCTCTGCCGTGTTGCCGTCGGTGGAGTTGAGCAGAACGGAGGCGTCACAACCCTGCAGTTTAATTTGAGTAGCATGCATTGGTTTTGATCAGTGCTCTGCACCACTACAGCGTGTCAATAACATGAGAGTGTGTACAAGTTCAAGCTACTTTGTAGGGTAACAACCAAAAAATGTTTGTAATTTAACAGAAAACACGCTTGACTTACCCTCACGAAGCAGTCATGGAAGTGAAGCCTGAGGAGAGGGCCAGCAAGGCTGGATGCGGCTGACATGATCTTCTCCATCTCCTCGCGGACAAGCGCCTCGACGTTCGGGCATGTCTTGCTGTAGTAGCCGACTTCCAGCTGATCTGCCACTGCCAACGAGCTGCCAGCGAGAAGCAGCACCAATGGGAGCAGTAGCACTTGACAAGACTTGGCAGCCATGGGAGCAATGAATCTTAGCCAAGTCAATTGCATCAAACAATTGATGTTCCGCTCCTATAGTAATCTTGGAACTGGATATGGATGTCATGCCAACATACTCCCCGTATTTATAGGGGTATGTACGCGTACTATACGGTGGCTGCTTAAGCAGACTTGTTCGTTTCAGTTCAGGTAGCATGACAACCTGTTCCTGCGTACATGCATGTGCTAACTTCCATCCACATATAATCACTTCCATAAACAAATAACGAACACTGGAGTATGGTTTTGTGGGTTGACGCGCAGCTAGAAATTGACTGGCTGATCATGTTTTACAGAGAATTGGAACATGGACGGCGATCGACGGGGCCAGTTCATGTTCGTGTATACGGTAAACATGGCATGTTCTTGTGGAGTTCACCACCGGTGAGCCGGCTTTTGCCGTGTGTCCGTCTGTTTGCCGTGAGCAACACACGGCAAAGGTCGAGTTTGCCGTGTGTCTAATCCACGCACACGGCAAACGCCAGGCACACGGTATATCTGTCTTTTACCGTGTGTTACATACGGCAAACACCAGGCACACGGCGAACTCAAACTTTTGTTGTGAGCAACACACGGCAAAAACAGGACACACGGCAAAAGCTAACCCACGCTAACGCCCACCTCTAGCCGTCAACGTTTACCGTGTGCGGCCGTTAGGCACACGGCAAAGCCTGGGTTTGCCGTGTGCTTGAGCCTGGCACACGGCAAACATAAACTTTGCCGTGTGCCAGGGGTGCGACACACGGCAAACAATTTATCTTTTTTTTTTCAGTTTTTGTCCTCCAATTTTTTTTTTCTCTACACATTCACCATTTGTAACTCCATACTCAAATTTCATAAAATTTGAAATATGTTTGCTATATTTTTGCATTTAACATTATTTATTTTCATTTTTCCGGTTGCGTTCAAATTTGAACTACAAGTCAGTGAAATAGTTGAAAAAAAATATCGAAAAAATGATATTCATATTATCCAACCCTGTCTAAGAACACACATTCGAAACGGAAATGACTTTTGAATGTCGTGGTTAGGAGACACGACACGGAACGTGCGTCGGTACATTTCGAAAATTCTAATAAATGCTATTTTATTCCGTAAATCCTGAAACTTGTACATATGTCATGTTATCATACATAGAGGCCATAAAAAAAGTTTGGAAAAATTTCGAACAAGTTGTCATGTATGATGTATAGAAACCAGACAATCTTGGAAGAAGTTCCAACAGAGATATGAGTGAAGAAGCATGAGTTGGAGTAGATTTGACTTTTATATTTGAGTTTGATTTTAAAACTTTTTCTATAGGCACTACACCATATAGGTTGTGTCGTGTCCAAGTTTAGGAATTTTTCGGAATTGTTTACTATTTCTTAATTATTTTCAGCATTTTAATTGAAAATTTTAAAATTTCAATTTTTTAAATAACCTCGGATGGAAAAACTCTCTAAATAAACTTTATAGATCTCAAAAAGTTATAAAACTTTGTAGTTGACAACTTTTTGTTTTGGAATCATCTTGTCAGGCAAAAACTACGTTTGAATTTCTCAAATTTGAAATTCAAATTTTGTAAACGACCTCGGATGGAGAAACTCCCTAAATGAAAATTGTAGATCCCAAAAAGTTATGAAACTTTGTAGTTGACAACTTTTTGATTTGAAATCATTTAGAACCTTAAATTATCAATTTACACATAATTTCATATAATATTTGAGCAACCGAAATGCAATATAAACACAAGTTATAGTGTGGTGCAGTGGCTAAGAGTGAAGAAACGCGAGAGAGAGGTCATGGGTTCGAATCGGACTTTTGATTTTTTTCGTTGGGGTTTGCCGTGTGCCCAACCCTGGCACACGGCAAACATTGTCTGCATGGTGACACATGGCAAACCCTGTCGTTAGGCCGTCTCCCGCCGTTCGTTATCTTTTCATTGCCGTGTGTCAAGATTGACTCACGGCAAAGTTTCACCGTGTGTCCATAATTTGGCCGTGAGTGAAAATAGGGTTTACCGTGAAAGAGTTTGCCATGTGTTCTTTGCCGTGAGCAACACACGGCAAAGCGCCGTGTGTAATTTGGACTTTGCCGTGTGCGCCAGGCACACGGCAAACCCCTGCTATCCGTTAGTGGTTGTAGTATTTTTTTGAACGAATCAGGCAGAAGTGCTGCCAATTTTCTTTTTTGACGGAACAGGAGGGGTGAAAGCCTCTACTGAAATTTTATACATGTATAAAAAAACGCACAAGTTACTCGATACAATACCAAGAAAAAGGATCAAGAAACAAAAAAGGTATAAAAGAAAATAAGAAAGGTTACACAAGGACTCCTAACAAACAAAATTACAGAGCTGAAACTATCCATTGATCTATGAGGGGGTGGTACTTCTCTTTTGCTCTTAGTAAAACTAAGGCAAATTCTTTCTTCAGCGGCGAAGTGAAGGAGGCACATCATTGAAATAGCTTCATTACGAACCACCCTGATGGACCAGCACATGGTAACAATGATTTCCATGAAGAAAGGGAGGTGAATTTGACATTCAAGACTGTCAAGCATAGTCTCCAGATCATCACAATTGGGGATTATCAAATGAAGAAGAAACCAGCAACTTGCAGCAAAAGGACAATGAAAGAAGAGATGAAGAAGATCCTCCTCAACATTCAATGTGCAGAATGCACAAGAATAGTTCTCAAGGAACACATTTCTGCGCCGTAAAATAGTTCTGGTGTTTAACCGATCCTTGAGAAGCAGCCAGAAGAAAAATTTACGCTTATTCTGGCAGGATGACCTCCACAGCCATCGATAGCTATAATGAATTGGGGTATGACCCATTAAATTGAAGATAAGCTCTTTTACTAGAGAACTCAGAAGTCCCCCAATAGTAAGTCCATTTATCCTCCGAGCCCTCCTGCAGATTCAGGTTATGAATCTCTGAATGTAGCTGAACAAATTGATAATAAGCCTCTTGAGAGAGGGTGAGATGGAAGAGATCATGAAAGTGAGGATCATGTATCACTGTATGCAAAGTAACATTCACATTTTTACTGAAGGAATACAGCTCAGGAGAAACTTGACTCCAGATATTGTCTGCCCACCTATCTTGCCAGAAAAGGCAGGTTACACCATTATACAAAATGAGGGTTGATAGATCCTTGTATTTATGTAGGAGTTTAAGAATGTCTCTCCACCAGAATGAACCCTTAGGAGGTCCTTGCAGAGTAGGTAATTTGTTACCTGAGTAATACTGCCGCCAAACTAGATGAACCCAAGGAATATACAGGTGATTATAAAATTTATGTAAATGCTAAAGAAGCAAACACTCATTCTGAATTCTAAGGTTGATAAATAAGCCCTCCCTCTATCTTGGGTACACAAACCAGAGACTAAGCCGCCTTGGGTGGCTTCTTGTTATTGACATCAGAACCTCTCCAAAGGCAGTGCTTTCGATATTTATCAATCTGCTTAATAACCGTTTTAGGCATGAGGAAAGAACACATCGCAAAAGTGGGGAGGGTTGTGAGCACTGCATCGGTGGTCTCCAATCTACCAGCATCTGAAAGGAAGTTAGAGAAGGCTCCATGTCTTTTTTCACATTTGGAGACCAAGGGCCAAAAATCGGCCACATAAAGTTTGTAATGAACTGAGGGGTAGGCCCAGAAAGGTAAAAGGGAGGGAACCCTTTGAGCAACCAAAAGCAGTAGCCAGTTCAGTAAGTCTATGGTCATCAATATTGATAGGAACCATCATAGACTTATCAAATTTCACTTTCAAACCGGAAGAAGCAGAAGAATATCCTTGAGGACTCCCAACTAAGTAGCATCAGCCTGCATAAAGATGAGAGTATCATCTGCATATTGGATAATAGGAAAATCATTATCAGCTGAGAGAGGTATAGGCAGTCCTAATATTCCTTGCTCCTTTGCAGCATTAAGAAGGGATTGAAGAGTATCTACAGACAGAACAAAAAGTAGAGGAGAGAGTGAATCCCCTTGTCTAACCCCTCTGAGGCAATGAAAAAATTTTCCAGGTACTCCATTTAACAAAACTGCAAAAGTGCCTGAACCAAAAATGAGCTTCATGTGTAGCCATTTTTGTGGGAATCCTTTAAATTCCATCACTTTAATCATGAACTCATGCTCAATTTTATCAAAAGCCTTCTCAAAATCTAACTTCAAAATGATAAGATCTCTTTTGGAATGATGGCACATGTGCACATACTCTAGAGCCCAGGCCACACAATCTTGGATTGTCCTCCTCTTAATAAATCCATATTGGTTCTTGTGAATTAGTGAAGGCAAAAAAACTTATAATCTGTTGGCAACAATCTTGGTGATTATCTTGACTGAACAAATGAGCAGTGAAATAGGTCTATAATCTGCCACAAAACTAGCATCATCTTTTTTTAAGAATTAAAGTGATGCAAGAACTATTAATGCTCTGAAGACAAATGTTACCATCATAGAAGCTGAAACAGAGATTATAAAAGTCTTCATTGATAATATTCGAACATTTATTTATAAAATCTATATTAAAACCATTAGATCTAGGAGATTTATCAGAAGGTAAAGCTTTGACCACTTCATTAATTTCCTGGTGACTAAAAGGGATGACCAGTGCAGATAAATCTCTGGGATTTCCAAAAAGAGAAGATAAGTCTAAAGTAAGACCAGAAAAGCTGGAAGTACCCATTCTGTCTTTAAAACTATGCCAAATAAGATCAGCTTTATCCTAATGAGTGTAAAACCAATCACCTTGGTTATTTATCAACTGAGTAATAAGCTTTTTCTTATGTCAAGCTGTGGCATTGGTATGGAAAAACTTTGTGCTAGCGTCTCCTAAAGTAGCCCATTTAATAGAACCTCTTTGCTTCCAATAGGCACTTTGTTATTGAAGGGGAGAAATAAGTTTCTCCTCCAGAAGGGTTCAGAAGTTCCATTCCACCAGAGACAAGTCCCTGTATTCCTCAAGCAAATTAAGAAAGTTGAGGACTAATTTGATATTTGAAATAGTCTCTTTGAGGTTAGAGAGAGGTGCTCCAGGACCGAAGTGTTTTCCTCAAATTTTTGAATTTAGCAGTGAGCCTTTTATCCATATCATGATAAGGCACAGGCGCAGACTAGCTAGTTTGGACTTGCTCAGCAAAGGTATCATGTAGCAACCAGAAGTTCTCAAATCTGAAGACATGAGTCTTTGGTAAGGTGGTAGAGATATGGATTAAGCAAGGAAGGTGGTTCGAGGCCGGTTTCCATAGACATAGAAGTGACCTCTGTGCTAGGATAGGTCAAAGTCCAGCAGGCTGAAGAGAAGAACCAATCCAAATGTTCAAGCAAAAGGGGGTGTTGCTTATTCGTCCAGGTGAAACGTTTACCACGCAATGGCAGCTCAATGAGACCAAGAGTAGTGATAGAATCATTGAACATCAGCATCTCAGAAACATCAGCTCCTGGTCTATTACGGTCCTCAGGACTTTGATAAAGATTAAAGTCACCTACAATAAGCCAATCAACAGTATCTGGCATTTGGATATTTTTAAACCAACGAACAAATTCCCTTTTACCAGCAGGTGTACAAGGAGCATGGATATTCATCAAGATCCAGATGACATTGTTATGAAGAGATGTAAATTCAATAGAAGAGGCAAAATTGTTCTGGAATATTAAACACTCAACAAAGAAACAACTTTTCCAAATCATAATGGAGCCACCGAAAGGAAGATATACAAAACTATCAAAAGAAGGTGGTGCAAAAAGTCTAATATAGCTTAGGTCAAAAGAAGATCTTTTGGTTTCCTAGAAGCAAGCAATATCATAGTTACTTTCCATAAGATGATCACAAATTGAGTTCCATTTCTTCTCAGAATTTATTCCACGAACATTCCAACATAAAAGTTTCCAAGATCTGTGCTTCATGAAGTAAGACAAAAGCTATATGGGATTGGTTTCTTAAGCAGTTAAGAAACAAAAGAAGGATGGGAACTATTTCTTGTTCTTCTTGGCCTTAGAGCCAGCTTCCTGCTCATCACCATCATCCTTTGGGTCCTTGTTCTTGGCTTTGTTGTTTTTACTCTTCGAAGTACCAACAGCTTGATCACCAACGGTGCTTTTAGCTTTCTTATTGGTCTTGGCCTTTGGCTTGCCAACAATACTTGTGACCTGTTTCTCCAGTTTTGTATTCAGCTTCTCATCTGAAAGTTTATCATCATCTAGCTTGTAGAAGGAGACTCCTAGGTCTCGAACTACAGAAGAAGACAGGAGAGGAGGACTGGATGAGCAACCCAAATAGGCTTTTTCACGACAAATGGGAGACTTAAAACCACCATTGAGCTTATGAACCCTATCACTTCTCCTAAGATTGACGTTAGAGATATGTAAAGCTTTACCTCTTTTAGCCTGAGTTACTTTGTGAGTGGTAGGAAGAGGTGGAGGAGGTAAGCCAGCAGTGATGGCTTCAGTCGATTGAGCCGGTGTGCCAATTGAAGTCTCCTAAGTAACATCTGCTGGAGATTCTGTGTCATCATCACAACAAAGTTCAGATATAACAAGTGAGGGTTTGTCCTTGGGGATGACAAAAGAAAAGGTATTACTAGAGCTGCCATAGTAACTTTGCAGGATGGTTTGCTAAGCTTCTAATTGCAGGAATTCCTTGGCCCAGCTGAAAGAGGACTGTTTGAGCAGCAAGAGTGTGAAAAAATTCATCCAGGCAGTTGGCACATTAACTATTGGAAGAGATTGGTCCACACAGGAAATGTATTTGGCCCAGAGAAGAACAATATATGCGGTTGGGTCATTCTTCGGTGTAGAGTACCCCTTGGTCCCAAAAAAGGCCTCATGGTCCGGCAAAGGGGGAGTGGAAGTCTAAACAAAGCCCAGGTGCACATGTTCAAAAGCTTCAATGTTCTGATGATCAGGCGCCATATAAGCTTGCTCCTCAGGAATCTGAACCAAAGCAACTTCTGCATTCAAATTATCTTGTTGTTGCATAGGATCCAAATGAGCTTCTGCATTTAGATCAGCTTCTACATTCAACTCAACCTGTTGTTGTTTAGGGGCCAAATCATCAAAGGCAATAAGATCCTCTAAGGGCACCTCTTCAACTTGGAAATGAGGTAAATTCTGCAAGTTTGGGAAGACAAACTGGTCCACTAGCTCAGCAATCATAGGTGGAGCTTGCTCTTCCTCAGAAGCATCTGTTAAATCATCCATGTTAAGGACCTGTTCTTGGATATCAGGTAGTGGTGGTACCACCAGAGGGGGTTCCACTTGAAGGACTTCCTCAACAGCTTCATGAACTTGCTCTTGCATTTCAGGTGGTTACTCTGGGTCAACAGGAATTAGCTGAGGAATTTCATCTTGGTTCTGAGGTCCCTAAACAAGACCATGGGGCCAAACATCCCAACCTAGAGCTTGCAAATTCTCTAGATTACTAGGAGGAATTGGGTTATCTTTGATAGATCTAAACATATAATAAATCATGAACAACTCATGCACAGGATCTTATTCTTAGATCATTACATGACCACTAATTATCTATTGCGGAAAACTAAGGGGATTAGTGCTAGACTAACCAGAATCCAATGATGCCATCCTGTTGGAGACTTGATGTAGATGTAGATCTTGATGTATCACCAGCTGAGGGTTGTGGAACCCTTAGAGATGATGAATGTGAGTTGCCAAAATAGGGGCGGCCTTCTGGACGCCGCTGAGATTACCTGCGTAGGGATAAACGTGGGTGACAGTCTTCCCGAACCCTCCAGCGCCTTAGTGATCGGTTTGGGTATGAATGGATTGAATGAATTGCTATAGAGGTGCTAGGGGCTTATATAGTGCGCTGGGGGCCAGGGGGCCGAAACCCTAGATGATCTAAGGGCTGCCGCCGATCGCGGCAATCTATTTTGTTGGATATATATGGCAGGTGGGACCATAAATTAATAATATATTAATTTCGTGATTAATCTCAGAATTAGCCGAGATCACATTCCAACAATCTTGGGGAGGGGAAGGGGGTGGTCCTTGTCCCGGTTCCCCAAAACCATGAAAGGCAAAGACATCAGGGTCAAAATCGCCATTATCAGGTGGAAAGTTTTCATCTTCTGGCCCCCCCTAACATGGTGGCTTGTAAGATTTCACACTATACACTCCAACTATCTGATTCAAAACCAGTTCCTTCAGTAAAGACAAAGAACCAAGGTATGTCCTCCAGACTAGAAACTCTGACCTTTACAATAGCTCTGGACTGATAAAAGTGATCTTCTTCCCAAATCATAAGTCTACCAAAGTGGATACAACCCTATCTATCATAGAATGGGTCCATATATCAATATTCAGACCAAGCATCATAATCCAAACTTCATGTGACATAAGGGGAACACGATTATTCTAGGCTCTGTTATGAGGAAGAAAGTAAACAGTACCATTTCCATATTGATGAGGACTCTCCTAGATGAGCATATGCCTTTCAAAGATGTAGTTGAACCTGATATATGTCTGACCTAAAGTGCATGGCTGCATTGATCTGAAGCCAATCTGGCGTTGCTGCAGGAACTCTTCCAGGACATTGTGAATCGCCATAAAAGTTCAATAGCCCCTGGAGCATTGGCCGAACGACCGCAATACCAATATCATTATTTCATTGGGCAACATGACCAACCATAACTCTACACATAATCGGCCGACCATTCACCATCCTCTGTTGGGCTCTAGGCAGCAAGAAATGTGTCAGATCCACAAAGTGGAACGCCATGGCAGAGTGAGAAGGAGTCACTATAGCAATTGGGGTTTTTTCTATCCAGTAAACATGAACAATGGGTTTTGGTGAAGAAACTCCAAGCAAAGAGGAGGCATACTCATTGAAAGAAGCAAAGATTCTCGGAGAGAATGTTGGAGAAGGAGGCCCCGCTATGCCACCCAAGTCAAATATCCTCGACGACATCGTCGAAGTCTGGCACCTTCAGTCACCAAGAGTGAAACCAAGGGATGATTAAAGGAGGAGGGGGGACAATACTAGTGGTTTGGTGAAAGAAATGACTGAAGGATGTGAAGCATCGCTGCTTAGGCCCATCACCAAAACTAGAAGGTGCATTAGGACACGCTAATTCAGGCGCGAAATAGTAGCTTCCCAAAACAAAATTAGTGCTTCTAGAATGGGCCTGAGGGGGGTCCTGGGCCTTAGAGTTAGTGGGCTTAGTAGGGATCCTTCCCAAAATACTTGGCAACTTGCCATTTCGGATAAAAATTGAACGGGTCCAAAATGAAGCAGGCAAAAGTTTTGCTCTAGAATTACGACTATTTTGAAAGGAGCGAGAACAGGAATGGGAACTATGGGGGATGGGACCGTTACCCGAGTTTGAAAGTCATTGCTGCCCCGGGACCATGTTTACTCCGGCCAGCGATCCCATCGGAAGTCTCTGCTGCACTAGGATTCTGTTTGCTTTGGTCAGCGGTGATCTCACTAGAGAACATCGTCCAACAAGATTCCACTTTGCTGTTTCCTCTGATTCCTAGCGACGGTATTCTTGCACAAAGTTTGGTACTCCCCCATGCCAGAGGTTGAAGAACAACTTGAATAAAGAACACTCAAAAGATCTGAGCTTGTAAATGTGAAAACCATCTGTTGCACAAGAAATAGAGAATCGAAAAACTTGATCTCCAAGAGCATGGAGATGGAAGTCAGGACCTTGACCCCCAATCATCGATTGGAGGATAGTAGCCGTCGTGTTCTCAGATAACTGGAACTTGCAGTGACCAAAGGAGAGGACCAAGAAGAACTTCGGGGTGGGGATGAAGGGATCATGACAAACCAGAACGTTAAACCACTCAGCCATGTCAAAAGTTGAGATCACTCGGCCAAGTCGAAAGTTGAGATCAGAGAGATCCATCTACAAGGAAGGGTTGCCGACGTCGAAGGAAAGCCAAACGCTAGAGGGTTGGTGGGCGGCGATGGCCTGAGTGGCCGCTGGTGGGTGGAAGGCTCACACTCCCCTATGGTCGCCAAAAGAGCACTACTTGGGATGCCTGAACGTCACTACTGGATCACGCCTCTACCTAGCACTGGTACGATCATCTAGTTCTATGTTAACCTCAACCGCAGAATATGTAGCACAACCTTCAACGTTTACAAGAAATTAAGATGGGCTCCTTAATTGTCATTTATGTATCTGAGATCTCCTTAATATCAGATGCATCCTCAACCAAAACAACATCCTCAATAGAGTTGATTGTCTGTAGTAACATTTGATCTGCCACTTGAACAGAGGAAGTCCCTGAGGTCACCTCGATGGCCGGCTCCATAGTTATCTTTTGGTGAAACTCTATGTCAACCGGCTCTAAGGCCACCTATGTTGTCAACTTGTTAAGGACTGAGTCAACAATTTCGTCATAGGTGTCCTTATGTAGCGAGGAGTCAGCAGGCATACAAGGTGCTGCAAGAGAAGGAAGGATCAATGACATCAAAGAGTGTTGAACTAGAGAACAAGGACCAAAGATCTCAGTTACATCAGTAATATAAGAAAGATCTACACATTTTTTTAGATAAGGGATATATAAATATCCGGCCTCTACATCCGAGGATGTACACAGCCAATTATTACAACGTTTGGGATAAAAGAAAAAGAAAGAGCAAGCCATGGTCTTAAACATTGACCAGGAAATTAAACCAAACAGTAAACATGTTTCCATCCTTTATTAGAAATCTCCAAAGCAATTGTCTCCAATCTCTTGCTTATCGATGTGAGGATGTCCTTGGCTTGCTCATCACGCTGCAGTGGGGCCCAAAAGCGGAGCCAATACGCTTCCCTGAAAATAACCTGCATAATGGAGTTAGTTTTGAGTTTGTTAAATATAACATCATTCCGGCATCGCCAGATGGCCCAACACATGGCAGCCACCCCAACCAAGATCAGACCTCTAAGCCTCTTATGCTGATTATGAAGCCAAGTGCCAAACATATGGCTGATAGATCTTGGTTGAGTTAAATTTGTAGCAAAGGAGATAATTCTCCAAATTATTTTGGTAAAGGGGCAATCTATGAATAAGTGTTGGATAGTCTCATTCATATTACAACAGATACATTTCTGGCTCCCTTTCCAATTCTTCTTAGCGAGGTTGTCTTTGGTTAGAACAACACCCTTTTGTATGGCTGACCACACTCCAAATGGTTGGCTATGCGTGCTTGCCACAACTTGAGAGTAGAAGCCTCCTTCATGAGTGGGCGCATCACTTCCTCCAAACGAACTTCGATCAACTATTTGAGGTCTGATCACAAAGACTCCACCAGAGACACGAGCATGGGTATCTTTCGGTGAAACTCTGTGCCAACCAGCTCTGAGGCCACCTCTATGGTCAACTCGTTAAGGACAGAGTCAACAATTTCATCGCAGGTGTCCTTATGCAGTGAGTAGTCAGTAGCCATATAAGCTGCTGCAAGAGAAGAAAGGATTGATGACATCAAAGAGTGTTGAATTGGAGAACAAGGACCAAAGAGCTCAGTCACATCAGGAACAAAAGAAAGGTATGCATGTGGCTGACCACACTCCAAATGGTTGGCTTTGCGTGCTAGCCACAACTTGATAGTTGAAGCCTCCTCCCTAAGTGGGCACATCACTTCCTCCAAACAAACATCGATCAAGTGTTCAAGTTCTGATCGCATAGACTCCACCAGAGGCACAAATAGGCAAAGACTCCACCAGATCGCAACTGTTGGCAACAAAACACCATGCCCTCGTGAAGGAGGTACGCCCACAACTTCTACCCAACTTCGGTCATGCTTAGAATAGCGAGGTCAAGCGGAAACTCGGAGTAGCAGGAGACCAGAAGTGGCATCGTCTCTCCCTATGCCTAGGCTGACAACAACAATTGCAACGAAAGTAGTCCTAACAAGAACTAACTTGATGGTCACTGGCAAGACAACAATAGCATTTGCCTTAAGCCCATGCTTTGAAGGCAAGGCTATGCCTTTGCTGCACTTGTGTCTTCATCAGTAAAGCTACCTTGAACCATTTTTAAGGAAATGAATAGATCATGCATTCTGGCCAGGGGTATCATCATGTTGTAAAGCTATTAGACTATCAAGTTGGTACTTCCACTACACCACAAACACTTTTAATAGAGGTCAACAAATGATTTTAGAACCAGAAATGCTAGGTTGGGGTGTTCATTCATCCAGACACTCCATCTAACCTCTATGCCACCCCGCCCCCTATGTGCCACTGCCTAGCTCCATGTTGCCGGTGAGCACAAAGATGACCTCCATGCACCACCCACATGCCCACTGCGCCACCACCACCCATGTTGCCCCCACCCAATCCTTTCTACGCACTCATAGCAGGTAATTTGCAATGTCATTCTAAGACAAAACTTGTGTAAAAAATGTTGTTGCATTTTTTAAAAACATTATTTTCCATGTTGATATACGGTGCCACATGGTTAGTGGACCCATATATTAACTTTTTATTTTTCCTTCCATATAGCTTCATATATCTCCATGGGTTTTTCGGGTTGCGAAAGGACGATGATAGGAGGTGGACAAGATCACCACTGCTTGCCCTTCATGCCAAGTGCCTGCTCCCACAAGGGAAGTTCAAGCATGTCATTTGGGGAGCTCCATCCGTGACCCATCCAAACCTTCTTTAGCATCAAGGACTACTAAAAGTGCAGGGTCAACCGTGGAGCAACATGACCTTGGGAGGCTTCCTTGCAGTCTCTAATTGCAGACTTGGCGGCCAACCTTGGGTGGGCAATGTGGAAATACAGAGTGTCGAGAACAAATGATGATGCAAGATATAGATGGAAAGGGGATTGTCACACCCCAAAACTCTAACTTTGGGATATGACTTAGAAAACACTAAAAACAAAGACAAAGAATTTATTATTTTTATAAAATGTTCCAACTTTATTTATGTTGACAACATTTTAGATAGTGAAAAATGTGGGTTTCTAAAATTTTTGTAAATCAACTTAGTGGTTTGTTGCATTCATGTCGTTGCATAGTGTTATGTTTGAAAAATGAATTTAAATGTTTCTAAATATGCTTAGGGTTTGAAACCAATCTCATCTTTCCGAATATCATGTCCAATGTTTAAAACTTCAATCAAGTCTCTTGCTGAGAATCCTACTTAAACCATAGCCAGACCATCTCTCTTTTCTCTTGTTTTTAGACTCCTATTTCTTTTTGATCAAGTCTTCTCTAAATTCCTAAATCCATGGTAGATGATGATCGTGCCTCTCTCTTCTCTCACACAATCTTATATATGTATAATCACTTTGGTCAAATCCAATTAATCATAGTCACTTTTAATTCAGGTCAAGCTTATATATGTCGACCAATCTACCACGCATATTTCTTTTGGGCAGCCCAAACTCATCCTCTCTTTTGTGAATGGACCAAATCCAATCCTTGTTACACCTCCTATCATCTCATGCCTAGCTCCATAATCTTAGCTCATTACCCAAACAGCCCCGCATCTTCTCCTTTTGCTAACAAATCAAACCGAATGTCTTATCTCATTTTGGGTCAAGTCTGGATCAGCCACAACATCCCTCTTTTGCTATCCTAACCTTGGTACTCATGTCGCTGCACCTTTCCTTCCTGACATGCAGGAACAACAACAAAAGCTCTCTCTTTAATCACATCACTCAATTATGTTATTTACTCTCCATCGGTTACCACATCCTCTCAAGTGCATGAGTTAAAGACAAACATGCACCTCCTCCTGCTGCCCACGACAAACAGTTCACCTCATGCAAAAATATATTCACCTCTTCATTCCTCTCTTAAGTCCCTAGACACACCTCTCTTAAGAGTGCTCTCATTTACTCAATCAATTTATCTCTTTCTCTGAACTATATCCACACAGTAGCAATTTCTTCTCACTTTTTATTTCACATGGACAAGCGTTCACTCTCTTGGTTCTTTCTCCCTTTACTCTCATGCAAAAATAGCAACACCAAGTTTCTACCTTTAGTTCTCTTGCCACACCTCTTCTTAATCCTCTCTTAACATAACTCTTCACTACATTCATTTCTCTTTTATGTTCAGCAGCATGCACCCACAAAACAGCCAGCAATACTCCCCCTCCCTTTGGCGCCTTCTCATTTTATCCCATGCAGAAGTTGCAGCAAATGTTTCCCCTTTTACGAGACCCCTTTCACTCTCCTTTATCACTCACTAATTGCAGGAGGAAAGGCTCATAACATCCATGCATTTTCTCCCACTCCCTCTCCCTTCATGTTCTGCACACCCACAATAGAAGGTACTTCTCTCTCTCTCTCTCCATGTAAAATAACAACAGCCATAATGTAGTGCTTGAATTATCTGTGCATGACAACCTTATTTCCCCTCACTAATGCCTACATGCATTTCCTCCCTCTGTCTCTTTTATTCCTATACGCAAGCATTAGGAAAGAGTCCCCTCACGAACAGATGGCGCCTGCTCTCTCTCTCTCCCTCAAGCAATAGCAGCCCATAATTCTCCCTTAGTTCTCTTGGTTTAATCCATCTTGAATAGCATCCACTCTACGCCATCAGCTTTATTTCTTTTTCAATTCCATGGATTCATGCTGCAGTAGCCATAACCTCCCCCTCATCTCCTCCCTTTTTCTCATGCAAATCCATGTTTACTTCTCCCACACTCCTCTCATGCAAACACAGAAGAACATCTATTTCTTCCTCCATAATTCTCATGGTAACACCACTGTTTATTCCTCTCTTGACAGCATCCCTTCAATCCATTGGTTTTGCTCTCACTTCAATGGCATGCATGCACATAATTACCCGCCACATCTCTCCCCTTTTTCACACGCACAAACCAGCAGCCACCTCCTTTCAATCCCGATGGCACATATGTTTATTCCATATTATTTCACTTCATTTGCATGCCTCCATGCAGCAAAAGGCAGCCATATATTCCCTTCTTTCTCTCCCTCACGCACACCACCAGCAGGGCACCTTCTCCTTTTCTCCTCTCCCCTCAGGCCAGAGGAGCCTCCTCATCTCCTCCCCTTTCTTCATCTTCCCATCAGCAAGGACGCCTCTTGCTGTCCCTCCACATCTCCTACCTCCTTCTGGTGCTGCTCCACCAAAACAAAGCTCAGATGACACCACAGAATGGTGTTGCTGCAGCAGTGATCTTGGAGTCCATGGATGCCGACCTTTTTCCATGATCATTTTCGAGGAGAATTGCCGCTGCTTCATCGGTACGTCGTTCTTGCGCCAATGTCATCACCACCGGCTGCTGCTGGCCCTCACCAAATGGCAAGATAAGAATCGAAGAAGAAGTGGTGCTGCCCCGTTAATCCTTGTCACCGTCGTCAATGTTGTCTGCCATCATCTTCATCTTCATCTACTGCCAACTCTTGGTGAGCACACCTTATCATCTACCCAATCTTGTTCTTATGTTCCTCGCTACATATCGTGTATCTTAGATGATGTATGGTTGACCTTCGGCAAAGATTATCAGTTGTATGTCCTGCTGTCATTGTGATCTGTTTTGCTACGGCTGACGGAATCGACATTTCTAGTTGTTTTATGATTCTAGTCATCAATCCCTTTGGTTGAATTGTAGTTAACATCCTTAAACACACCTCTGTAAAATGGTTTTGCCACGGGAGTTGGGAAACCAGTGATATCGTCATCTCTGTGCCCGCTGTTCCTGCTGTCTTGACAGCTTGCAGCTCTGAATGGCATTGGCATTTCCCGCTAATCTACTATCCAAATGATCAAGCCCTTAAATCTGCATGTTCATGATATCCCCGCACATGATCCCACCAATTGGTTTGGCTATGCAGTCCACAATGGCCGAGATATTGAGGCCGAGGTGTCTCCTACCCCTGCTGTCCAATAAGCAGTCATCCTGTTTTTGGAAATGATATTTCCATTGTTTTAACAATCCAGTGTTCATTTCCTTCTACACACATGTGTATCACATACTTGCACATAGTTATGCAAAGTTGGTCACCCATCCGATCAGCAGAGATGGTGTTTTGGGTCAGTTATCACACTCGCTGTCCCTGCTATCCTAGCAGCCACATAGCACTAAATTGTTTTGGCATTCCCCAGAAAATCGTGAAAACAATCATCAAACCCTTTCAGCATAGAGTAAATATTATCCTCACACATGTCTCTACAAAGTTTCATGGCTATAGCATCAATTATAAAGGAGATATGTTCCTATGTTGTGCTTGCTGTCTATGCAGCCACATAGCCACATTGCTGCCGACTGGCATGTATGTTCCGGGCAATCCACAACTGTGTTTGACAATCCCTTTGATCCACACATGTATCATAGACTTGCACATGCCTCTGCAAGTTGGTTTGTCCATAGGTGCCATGATTGCCGCGATATAGAGGTCACAGTAACTGCTACCGCTGCTGTCCAGCAGAGGGCAGTGCAAGTCATTTTACAGTCATGTTTCCCGGTCATCCAATACTTAGAATAACTTGTTCTTTTGCCACAATATACTCCATACCATCCCCAACAAGCCCACAAAAATGATCTCAATTTGGTGCTGCTAAGACCATGTTCCTTGTGATCATAACCACCACTGTCCGCCACTGGGTTTGCTCAATCGGTGTGCAAATCGTCATCATCGTGCTTCCCTTTTATGTAACATTTCATCAGTGCAGCCACTAGTCATAATATGTTCCATGTATCCTCTTCACAAATCCATAGTCATAAAAAAATCATCTATAGATCCTTGTGCTCCTAAATCTTGCGTCGATGTTCATCATGTTTACTCCAATCCTATCATTTATCGAACCTTCTAGTCTCTATCTGATATATCTTTTAATCATGACTTTTATGTTAGTTGCTTTGGTGCTCAACGATCATAGTTGCAAGTTCTACGTGTTTAAAACTTTTATCCTATTTTGTAATGCTTGGTGTACTGTTTTTTAGGTTCTTGTGATGCTTGTACCAGTTGATTGCTAACGTTAGAAGAGGAGCTCTACAAGGATGATGAAGAAGTTGGATAAGTTTGAGCAACAGTTGAAGGCAAATGTAACATGAGTTTCCCTTGTTACCTAATAACTATTTAATAATCTCTTCATGTGCATGTGTCTAATATGATAAACCCCTAAGGACTTTACCTAGAACCTTTGTTATCCTGAATCCCTTGTTACCTTGGGTTATGCACATGGGTAGTTTTGCTTAGTTTGCAATCACCAAACAATATAATGTTAATCTTGACTGATGGATTATGTAATCAATGATAAAATGATGCTTTTTAGCAACATGGATAGAAGGGGGCTAGAGCATTGGGCCTTTTGGGTGCTCTAGTCTGCCCTCCGTAAGGACTGAATCTTAAAGCGGCCACCCAGGATTTATCATACAGCCATGAGAGCTACATGGCTCTGGCTTTAGCTCAGTAAAATGAACTTCTCTAACTTGTTAGTGGTTACCGAAAGGCGCAAGAGGGGGTGCCTCGTGGTGTATAGTTGTTTTCCTACCTTGGTTTGTACAGTGCCGCGACCACATGTGCCTCTTGAAGGAGGACATCTATGCACACTTGCCATTGAAACCTCGTGGCTACTAACTTGTTAGGGGGACTTTCGAAAGGCTTCATAGTGTACCCTGCCGACTTACCTTGGAAGTGAGTCAAGAGGCTGATTACCTCGGGCATATGGGTAACACGACTCATGGTGAAAGTGTACAAGCTCTGTAGAGTGTTTTAAAACTGATATATCAGCCGTGCTCACGGACACGAGCGGCCTGGATCCTTTTCGAGATAGATGGTTCTATGGATGGTTTGGGTGATCATTAATCTTGATGGTGATTATTATACTTCTCACCTTGTGAGCTTAAGCATAACCTAGCAACATAGGTCTAATAATAAAATATGACCAACTAAAAATGCTTATCGCAGTCAAACCAAGTCAAGCCATTTGAGCCTTGCATCCCCTCATGTTATACTTGTTGAGTATGGTGCGCTCACACTTGCTTTACATTCAACAATCAAAAATCCCGGATGGGTACCAGATGGTGATTCAAAGGTGGAGTTCCCAAAGAAATTCCAGGAGTACTAGGCGAGTGTACCCCCAGTCAACCGTCCCTGTGGAGTATGGAGACCCGAAGAGAAGATATAGAATAGTTTCTGCAATGCATTGTAATAGATGTAAGCCCTGTTGTAACTATGTTCGAGATATAATAAAGCATTGTTCTTGATATTCTCCATATTTGTTGCTATATGTGTCGTGTGGACATCCTGGGCACACATATAGTTAGCGTTTGGTCTTCTTTGGAAAACCGGGTGCGACAGGGATGGTTTGGTCTCCCCTTTATTTGAGAGATTGGCGAATGTTTCCCAATTAACAAATGAAATTTAGGGAAGAGGGATTGGAAAGGGGATCTACTGGAGCTATTTTTTCTTATCCAATCTCCTTTATCACTGGTTATATGGAAAGGGGATTGAATTTTCTCATTCTTGTGAAGTTGCTCTAACACACACTGGTATTTACTATACTAACGAAAAGCCACCTTACCACTAGCAAGTAGTAAATCCAACTAGAACTCTTTAATCAAAACCCCTACTTTTGATTTGAGGGCTCCTCTTCTTTTTTTAGGATGTCATATTTACATCTACTCCAATAGGAGCCCTTGAATCAGAGCCTTCAAATCCAATCTAGTAGACAATTATATATGCTACCCACTTTTCATTCAACCATTTATACGATGATTCTAGTCAATTGAGCTATGGGGGCGTGAGAGCGAGGAGCACCAGAGATGAAACGATTGGGTCGCGTGCCTCATCGGGGCCAAGGAGCACAAGAGACATGGAACTATGGGGGCCAAGTGCCTCACCAGGTGATGGGATGGGCACCATGAGGGGAAGCCAGAGTCAGATGAAAAAAGATGTGTGACACTAAGTAGACGGGGAAATTTTTCGACACAAAAAGTAGGTAGCCCCCTATACACCCCAAGGAGATGGGGTTAAGGAGGTGATTTGGTGGCCTCCATAAAGTAGGACCCATGTTGGATTCAGTTTTCTTATCCCAAAAAAGTAGGAGCCCTATTTAGGGTCTCTAATAGAGATACTATTAGAGGGGCAAAGCAAGGAGGAAGAGAGGCCAATGGGAACCAAAGCAAACTAGATGTTGATGGTGGTGATTTCACTGCTCGTGCCACTGCTACAATGGTCCCTTTGATAGTGATGACATTACCACGCTCGACAATGGCATCAATAATATTTATAGTGTATTTGGTACCTGTCTTCCACCTGCTCCAACAGTTGCTTCGTGACTCCACCAACCAAACTTATGGAGAAATAGCTCCATCTAGCATCGCTTAGATTCACACTTAGAGAGAGTGATTCTGGGGAACGGGAGTCAATAAATTGTAGCTTCCTCTCGCCCCATGCATGAGGACATGGGTCCTAGACCTTTTTGCCATAGCATGGGTGGGCGAGGCCACACCCAAGCGTGAAAACGCGACCGAGTGCAGGGCTGGATTGTTGGAGAAGATGACTAGCTCAAGCGGCAAAGGTGTAGAGTGTGATGGTACAGTACAGGCGGGCCTGAGCGAAGGCTTTCTTCAACGTGGAGGAGGGACCGAGTGCAATCAACAGTTGAGGCGAATAGCGGTGTTGGAGGAGGTTGTGAGGCTGGAGGAAGCGCATGGACTATGCTGGATAGGCATGTAGAAGATAAGGTAGAAAGAGGAGAAAAAATAATATTGCTGAGGAAAAATATGAAGGAAGAAAAGAAAAAAGTGAAGGATATTATAAACACATTTCATCGTTTTTAACTAGTATTAGGAGAAACTATTTTACCAAACATTTATTTTAGCTCAAGTTAGAGTTCTACCAAACAAGCTTGTAGTGGGACTTAGATCCTCATAGAAAACTGGAACTATCAAAAGTCAATATCATTTGGCCTAAAGAGCTAGTTTTTTTTTTTAAAAAAATATGATTGTCGGAGAAAACAGGCTAGAAGAAATCCGCTCTTTTTAAGGAGTCGTATTCTTATGCAGTCTACATTAACTGCTCTTCTTAGGCATTGTGAATTGGGGCTTTTATAGTAGTGTGGCCATGGCTAAAAATTTCTCGTACCGTGTTTTTGACAGTAAAAAGTAATGCTGCCTCGGCTAGCCTAGAAATGGCTTGACCTGAGCCCTGCTCTACGTAGGTAAACCTTTCTCATTACAAATTATAAGATATTTTGGCTTTTCTGGATACGTAGTTTTTGCTATATAATTAAATATATATTATTATGTTTAGATATATAATAAAAACAATGTATTAGAAAAAGCCAAGGGCTTTGCTGTGGTACACCCAATTAACTATGAGCCGTTCATTTAAATTGATCGGATTGTTGATATCATCTATTACTTCTTGAGAGATATTTGAAATATATATTTATTTAATTTTAAATTTAATAAAATAGAATAAATAAGGGAAGTTTTAGATATAAAAATATTTCCTAGATCCAGTTGATGCATGCTGATCTAGTAGATATAGTAAATATTTTTTATTTTGCAACTTTGGATATGACATACTAACTTGATTAGCATTATTTTTATTATTCGGCCTTGGTATCTATGGCGACTTCCTTTTTAACATTTCTTAATTTGAACAAAGCTGAACCTGTATTGACAAGAAAAAAAACATGCACGTAACATAATCAAAATATTTTGTATGTGACAGGGTTTGTCAAAGCAATAAATATAACCCTATCATTATAGTTATTTATATGATGAGTTAATGACAAGTGACAAGGTGTATATGATTAGTTGCAAATACCCAGAACCATATAGTATTATTACACGAGATAATCATACATATACACAAATGAATGTTGTGCGTATACCGTGCCATAACTATCGTGCATGCTCCTATATTAGATATGGAAGAAATCCACGTACAGATATAGCCAATATTTTATGGTTGATTTATTCAAACTCTTACCTCTTATAGATAATAGGTGTACCATAGCAAAAGCCAAATCATCTTTTAATTTGGAATTAGAGTGAGTATTTGGTTAATAAGGCATCGATATGTGGCTGGAACGTTCAAAAAGGTGTACCCAAAATTTGTTCAGGAAGTTTCTGAGCAAATTTATCTTGGGCTAGCCCCTATATATATTGCATATTTGCATCATGCACATGTACACAAAAGTAAGCTAAGCTTTCCCTATTGAAAAGTGAAACCGGTAGCAACCATACGAACGTACTGTCCAAACTAACAGTCGTACCGGGGCGATGACGCGCAAACGCCACAGGGGCCATGGTCAACCTACCGGCCAATGCTGCGGAGAACATGCATCTTTCGGTTCACGTACGTTACGCCACGACCAGATGCCGCCACCCAAGAATTCCTGCTCATCCACATTATCATACACAGCTAGCACAAATCATTGGCATGTCACATGGGGTGTTATTCCCCTCGATGTATATTTCTATCCATACTCTATCTCGATTACATATATATATAAATAACTGGCGACGGATAGGATAATTGCCTTCATTCTGTCTTCTTTCAGTGTAGATACGAACCATGTTACGGTCGACGCGGCCATGAACTGGGCCTTCATCGATCAGCGCCAAGTATCTCTTCATATCTTTGTATTGGCCTTCTCCCTTGGAGCCAAGCGTCAACACCTCAATTCAAGTTCCTTGTCAAAAAAAAAAAGAAAAGAAGAAAACACCTCAATTCAAGTAAATGCATGTTTTTT
>NC_012879.2:16855305-16859004 GCF_000003195.3 Sorghum bicolor | reverse complement strand
AGGAAATACGGAAGAAAGGCCCACACGTCGGGATTACATAGAGATATCAACGTGCCGCGCAATTATCTTACATCTAGAAGACTCCAGAAGCCACGAGACCGAAGCGGAGGCGAAACGGGGCCAGAGGCAGGGCGCCCGCCCTGTTCCCCTGGGCGCCCGCCCACCTCCTGAGTCCAATCAGGACTCTGCTTCGCGGGAGATCTCCACCGACCTAAAGGATTTATCTAAACCATACAATCTATGTCGGTTTGATCCAACGGCCCATATTCACTTGAAGGGACTATAAAACCAGACCCCCTGGCCCCTGGAGAAGAGAGCCTCTCAACCCTAATTCATTGTTCTTCAAGGGAGAAGAAGCCTCTGATCAAGATTAGAGCCACCACATCAATTAGATATCTAGATTAGCATAGCTACATAGGATTAGAACTAGAAGGAGTCAATCTTCGATTGGTTTCCGGATCTGTCAAGAGAATTCTTGGTAATTCTTGTGCTTCTAATTACTTTCTAATTATCTTTGTTCTTCAATATTATGAATATGACTTTGTTCGACTTCAATATATTGCTTATGACTTTGCTCTACTTGCTTATATTCAAGATTATATTGTTCTTAGTTTATCATAGTTATGTACTTGGCTTAGTTAGATTGGATCTATATACATGCTTAGGATCGTATAGCGTTTATCCATCGGATCCATGGGTAAATGATAGATATTGTGTAGGCGTGGTGCTTATACCGTATTTATCTGCGATTGTACCCAATATGCCAGATCGTGGGGTGGTTCGTGATAGTGACAGCTTCATTGATTCTTATATAGTCCCCCTCTCGTGTATTGGGCTGGCAGAGCAACATTATTACAGGGGAGTGATTGTTATGTTTCTCATATTCCTTGCTAATATCACTATGCATGGGCGTAGTCTTGTCTCGCAGTGATTGCTAAGTATGCTTGTACTAACTATGATATGCTAGACTATATAGTTGAGAATAACTTAGGGAATATTCTTGTAGTTCGTTCTAATACCATGCTAATGACTTTCTAGAGTATCTAATTGAGGTGCTTATCATATTTATTATGTGGCTAGATCAGATTAATTATCTTTGTCACTATTATTATTTCATATATCTTTTGTGTGACACTTATCCCTGTATGAAGAGTTAGATATAATGTTCTCAATTATACATGCAATGATAGATGCTCAATCTCATATTCTATTCTGTAATCAATATTGATGATTGCTAATCCCTTCCTAGTGGTAAAAATATAAATAACGATACGTGGAATACTTCCAAGTTAAAATGCTACATGGGTATTAATCTGTGCGCTTGCAGATCCCATTCATCATTTATTTAGAAGAGCAATTGCATATTTCAATACCGCGTCTCTTATATCATGCTGGGGATGACAACTTGGCTTAAGTGGTGTGAGGGATAGGTTTGGCATTTTTGGCACCGTTACTAGATTTAGAGAACTTAGTCTACTTTTGGTAATGATGTTAAGAATACCCAACAAGCATTTTTGGCGCCGTTGCCGGGGAAGGTTGATTACTAATCAGGAATGGAATAAAAGATTTTGAGTTATCATTCGCATCACTAATATGATTGAGCTTATCTATTCTCTCATACAGTTTTACCCCGATATTTTTCTATTTTATCTTATGCAGGGGAATGTATGAATAGAAGACATCTTCCAGGAAATTTTGTTGACAATCCCGAAGCATTATTCAAGAAGACGAGAGCCAAGCTCAAGAAGAGATCATCAACACTTCAGCAAGAAGCTTCATCCAATCAAGAAGATCACCGGAATTTGTCTTCAGAGTTCGAAGCCATGGCGAACAAATCAATCCGCGAGTTCTCAGCTCCCACTACGGACAACATCCGCACTGGACCTGCTGCAGAGATCGATGGCAACTTTGAGCTCAAGCCTGGACTTATCAACATGGTGCAATCTAACCAGTTCTGTGGGAAGGCACACGAAGATGCTAGTGCTCATTTACAACACTTCCTGGAGATTTGCAACACATTCACCATATCAGGAGTTTTCAAAGATGCTATACTACTTCGCCTCTTCCCATTCTCACTGTTAGGAAGAGCGAAGCAGTGGTTCTACGCTACAAAGGAGAAGAATACTACGTGGGCACTCTGCTCAACAAACTTCCTGGCTAAGTTCTTTCCCATGGGCAAGACCAATGCTCTCCGTGGGAAGATTACAAGTTTTCAGCAACAAAATGATGAATCTATTCCAGAAGCATGAGAGCGCTTTCAAGACTACATCCTAGAATGTCCCCATCATGGAATGGAGAGTTGGCTATTGATGCAGACGTTTTATCATGGGCTCGGCAACAGTGCTCGAGAAACCATGGATGCTGCAGCTGGAGGAGCATTCTTATCACTTACTATACCACAAGCCACAGCTCTTGTGGAGAAGATGGCTTCCAACCAAAGCTGGAATGAAGAAAGGACCCATACACGCAAGAGAGGTGGAGGTATGCATCAGCTGAAGGAGGTAGACATGCTGTCTGCAAAGCTAGACCTGCTCATGAAGAAGCTCGACGATAGAGCTGGAGACAAGAAAGAAGTTATGCACATCTATGACTCTCACATGACTTGTGAGGAGTGTGGAGACACTGGACACTCAGGCAACCACTGCCCTGAGATACTTGAGGATGTGAACTACATCAATAACAACTACTACTACTACAACCGTCCTCAACAAAATCAAGGTTGGAATCAACAGAGGCCTAACTACTCAGGTAATTATCAAGGTAACAATTCCTACAACAATAATAATAATTTTCCACCTTTGAGAGAGTTAGTGTCTAATCAAGGAAAGCTAATGGATAACCTATCTAAGAAATTGGCATCTAATGATAAAATGCTAGAAAATATAAATAATAGAATGGATAATTTATCTACTGCCATCAAGAATCAAATTAGCTTTAATAAAATGATTGAATCCCAGTTAAATCAAATAGCTGCTGCTGTTCCTACTACTAACCCCGGTATACCATCACAACCGAAAGGATTAGAATCTGCAAATCTTGTAGACATGTTTGATGCAGGTAATAATTGGAGTAACCCCGTCACTGAATTCTCTACTGACCTTCTGCCGGTCAAGAGAGGCGATCCAGGACGCCCCGTCATCCCGATCTCCATCGGCATGGTGGACGTTCCAGAAGCACTCTGCGACTTTGGCTCCAGCGTCAACATTATACCCAGGGTACTCTAAGAAAAATTCTTTACATATCCTTTATTAGAGACAACCATGTGTTTGCAGTTTGCAGATCAGACGATAACTTTTCCAAAAGGAATATTGAAGAACCTTTGTGTCCGAGTTGGTACCTTGTATGCCCTAGCAGACTTCGTAGTGGTAGAGACCGGAAATGATGAGAGAGCACCCATCATCTTAGGGAGGCCATTCTTGAACACCACGGGAGCTATCATCTACGCTAGTGCTGCCAAGATCAGTTTCTACGTCAAAGGGAGGAAGGAGACATTTTTCTTCAAGAACAAGACTACACAAATTCCAGATCAATCCAGACGTGAATCAAGGAAGAGGACCAACAGGAGGAACAGGAACAAGCAAGTGTGGACCGAGTCAGCTAAGATGGTCACCGTAGTTCATGGAGGCCGATCGGGTAATTGCCCTTGGTTTTGGCCACTAGCTGCGCTGCCGTCTTCTGGGTTTTGGCGAGTCCTCTTTT
>NC_012879.2:16851099-16854008 GCF_000003195.3 Sorghum bicolor | reverse complement strand
CTCTAGACCTAAACTTGTGGGATAAAAACTTGATCTAAAGTCTAAGTTGTTAACGGATACGATATGGGAATGTTGAGCTGTTGTTTATCTGTTCCTAGAGATGCTAGAATTCTGGAGAATTTTAATCTTTTAAAATCTTTAAAATGTTGCATGATGAGTTCCTGTATGATGAGAGTTTTAAATTCCTACCACAGCCATATATACATGCTTGCTAGACTTTGAGCCACACAATTACTATTTACTGCTTATGAGCATTGAGTGTGGTCAAGCTGTGTAGACCCTTAGGAGCTTGTCATGTGGTTAAATCAAGATTTCACTTGCACGTCCACTCATATATGCTACTTCTACTCCGGAAGTACCATCCACATATATCCATCCATTTCTATCTCCAGAATCACCCAAAAATATTCTACTCCTAATCCGGGAGAGAATAGCCAAAAATATTTCTGTTTTCCCTTGTGAAATAAATGCTCAAGTTATCTTGTTACTACCACTTGCTATATATATATATATATATATATATATATATATATATATATATATATATATATATATATAAACGAGGAAATAAAAAGGAGCAAGTGCTCGGAACCTCGAAAGAAAAGAAAAGTGAGACGAGGTAAAAATGGACTTATACCTCGTCACTATGCCTTATATTAGAGTAGGGTGAGAGAGAAGGCAATGTCACTATGCCTTATACCACAAATACTACATATCTTGAGAGAAGGCATATACCATCACTACCTTGGTAAGGATCCAGAAATACCACAAAAGAGAGATTTGAGAGAATCATACAAGGAATCTCTGAGTTTTATTTGAAAATCTACAAAAACACCAGAGCTATAGCTGATCAAGTATAAGAGACATGGCACTTGGCTAGACTGTTCTATCTTTTAACTACTCAAGACAGAAGAGACGGTTACAAGTCCCATGGTGAAGGTAAAGTAAGTAAGTTTTAAGTCTTGACAGTTTACTCTAACTCAGAGATGAGATTTTATTTAAAAGCATGTGTACCGTTAATTTTTTAAGATATTGCAACAACTTATGATCCATAGCTGAGTCTATCCTTGCTCAGGGACGAGCAAGAGGTCAGCTTGGGGGAGTTTGTTGACGGTCCTTAAGTATCAAATTTAATTATCAAATAAACAAAGAAAAGGATCCAAATGAAATCAACATCTAGACTTAGGGTTTTATCTAACAGAATTCCACGAGTTTTGGTGTTTGTCTATTTCTGCAGGGGGTTATCAGGAAATACGGAAGAAAGGCCCACACGTCGGGATTACATAGAGATATCAACGTGCCGCGCAATTATCTTACATCTAGAAGACTCCAGAAGCCACGAGACCGAAGCGGAGGCGAAACGGGGCCAGAGGCAGGGCGCCCGCCCTGTTCCCCTGGGCGCCCGCCCACCTCCTGAGTCCAATCAGGACTCTGCTTCGCGGGAGATCTCCACCGACCTAAAGGATGAATCTAAACCATACAATCTATGTCGGTTTGATCCATACTCTAACTCAGAGATGAGATTTTATTTAAAAGCATGTGTACCGTTAATTTTTTAAGATATTGCAACAACTTATGATCCATAGCTGAGTCTATCCTTGCTCAGGGACGAGCAAGAGGTAAGCTTGGGGGAGTTTGTTGACGGTCCTTAAGTATCAAATTTAATTATCAAATAAACAAAGAAAAGGATCCAAATGAAATCAACATCTAGACTTAGGGTTTTATCTGACAGAATTCCACGAGTTTTGGTGTTTGTCTATTTCTGCAGGGGGTTATCAGGAAATACGGAAGAAAGGCCCACACGTCGGGATTACATAGAGATATCAACGTGCCGCGCAATTATCTTACATCTAGAAGACTCCAGAAGCCACGAGACCGAAGCGGAGGCGAAACGGGGCCAGAGGCAGGGCGCCCGCCCTGTTCCCCTGGGCGCCCGCCCACCTCCTGAGTCCAATCAGGACTCTGCTTCGCGGGAGATCTCCACCGACCTAAAGGATGAATCTAAACCATACAATCTATGTCGGTTTGATCCAACGGCCCATATTCACTTGAAGGGACTATAAAACCAGACCCCCTGGCCCCTGGAGGAGAGAGCTTCTCAACCCTAATTCATTGTTCTTCAAGGGAGAAGAAGCCTCGGATCAAGATTAGAGCCACCACATCAATTAGATATCTAGATTAGCATAGCTACATAGGATTAGAACTAGAAGGAGTCAATCTTCGATTGGTTTCCGGATCTGTCAGGAGAATTCTTGGTAATTCTCTAATTGTGCTTCTAATTACTTTCTAATTAACTTTGTTCTTCAATATTATGAATATGACTTTGTTCTACTTCAATATATTGCTTATGACTTTGCTCTACTTGCTTATATTCAAGATTATATTGTTCTTAGTTTATCATAGTTATGTACTTGGCTTAGTTAGATTGGATCTATATACATGCTTAGGATCGTATAGCGTTTATCCATCGGATCCATGGGTAAATGATAGATATTGTGTAGGCGTGGTGCTTATACCGTATTTATCTGCGATTGTACCCAATATGCCAGATCGTGGGGTGGTTCGTGATAGTGACAGCTTCATTGATTCTTATATAGTCCCCCTCTCGTGTATTGGGCTGGCAGAGCAACATTATTACAGGGGAGTGATTGCTATCTTTCTCATATTCCTTGCTAATATCACTATGCATGGGCGTAGTCTTGTCTCGCAATGATTGCTAAGTATGCTTGCACTAACTATGATATGCTAGACTATATAGTTGAGAATAACTTAGGGAATATTCTTGTAGTTCGTTCTAATACCATGCTAATGACTTTCTAGAGTATCTAATTGAGATGCTTATCATATTTATTATGTGGCTAGATCAGATTAATTATCTTGTCACTATTATTATTTCATATATCTTTTGT
>NC_012879.2:16843659-16850518 GCF_000003195.3 Sorghum bicolor | reverse complement strand
TAGGACTCATCTTTCATATGGGTATTGGGGGAGATATATTAGGGTACTGCTGCAGGAACCCTAACAGAATTCAGTATCTTTTAGTAGTCGTATTTCAGTATTATTCTGTATTTCGAGGTGCTGAGTGTAGCATTGAGTGATACTAGTTCTCAGTATTTTTTTAGATCAATAGATCAGTTTTGACTTGTGGTGTAGAATATTATTCTACACCTTAGGTGTAGAATATTATTCTACACCACAAGTCAAAACTGATCTATTGATCTAAAAAAATACTGAGTACTAGTATCACTCAATGCTACACTCAGCACCTCGAAATACTGAATAATACTGAAATACGACTACTAAAAGATACTGAATTCTGTTAGGGTTCCTGCAGCAGTACCCTAATATATCTCCCCCAATACCCATATGAAAGATGAGTCCTACCACCAAAAAAGGAAGATGTATTGTAAAACTGCTGGAGCAAGAAAAAAGCATAGTTGTCCTCATATGACAATTTTATGAGAATACGGAGTATTGGGTAATTGCTGGAGATGTTCTTACACTCTTTCACATTCAACAACACCTTAGAATATTGAGGAACCCGCACACGTCACAGCGCTAAAAGCACAACTCGGCAGAAAGTAACTGCAACACAAAATTTTCATTTTTTATTTCACTTACCTTTTTCAACGGAAGCATTTTCTCAATATCATGTACTGGCTAAACGTCTTGACAACATCAACTTCATATAGGAATGGTTATTTCACTTCATCGCTAGTGATACGGTCGTTCTTGAAGAACGAACAATCATGACTACAATATTTGTAGCAAAAAGAGTCACCACAAAGTCTTTGTGGCAAAAACAAAAGCACGTTTTTCCCAACTGAGACCTTTGCCATAAAACCCCTATACGTTGTGGTTAGAATTGTAATGATATGAATCATGAGAGCATTGATGGCAAAACATATGTGCTGACATATCGAGATACCCTATATATAGATCTAAGGAAAGAATAATAAATATACTCCCATGGTATTTGACTACTAATCAAGAAACATGTTTTGTATCGTTTGGTACGCGATGTGACCAAAGACAAATGTGATTGTCCACGACCCATAACTGATTGCTAAGGGGTGTGTGGGTCGAGTTAACCACTCCACATTGGAACAGGACAGGCCTTTTGTCCCGGTCGAAAACCACTTGTAGTCCCGGGTGGTGAGCCGGGACTAAGGGATCGGGACTAAAAGTCCCACCTTTAGTCCCAGCTCTCCGGTCTGGGACTAAATGGGGATATTTAGTCCCGGTTGGTAATACCAACCGGGACTACATGGGGCACCAGGCAGTGACGTGGCGCCACCCCTGGCCACCCCTTTTAGTCCCGGTTGGTATTACCAACCAGGACTAAAGGTTTTTTTTTGTTTTTCTTTTTCTTTTTCCTTTTTATTTCTTTATTGATTTTGGTTTTTAATTGTATATGTTCTCCAATTTAATCGTATACGCCGCAATTATCCGTATACGTTGCACCTATACGAGAGTGTCATTATTGCACACAAATAAAGTATGAAACTACATATATATATTATCCGTATAATATATAAATCTATATATATTATATAGCTATAAACATACGTACATACACATTACATTTACAATAATAATATTATGTACAAGTAATAATCAAGTGTGCTGCCACCGGTTAATGATTACATAATGTTTGCCCGCCCACTCAAAGCTCATACAAGTGTTCGTCCTTGTTTGGAATGGGCTTGAAGCCCTGCGGGTATAAGTGGAACTCGCCGTCTTCCAAAATGACATGATCGTTGATAAATCCGGCGATCGTCTCCTGGACTCCAAGCAGTAATGTGTACTCGAACACTTTATCTTTCATATTCCACTCCTTCCATTTGCATTAGTTAAAAAAGATATTAATATACATAAAATCTTTTTAGTTCTAACAAATAAATAAGATATGAATTTACTGTATACACATGCATGTTACTTACTTTTAGAACACTTTGAGCAGGTTTAAATAGGGTGCACCGCATAAATTCACAAACGTAGTATCCACATAGATTGCGTGGGCACCCAAGGGAGTAGAACAGGAGGAGGAAGTGACACATTCAGATCCGTACGATATTTTTGTTGTAGCCAAGCCCAAGCCATGCCAATAAGACGCTCGTTGATTAGGTATAGCTAGCATAATAAAGTAAAGGAGCACGCATCGATATTTAAAGTATGATATATACTTACCTCTGGATCATGTCTATTATGTCTTGATAGAGTGCCAGGTCTTTTTTCATTGAGTCCCACACATGTATTTTTTGTTCCGTGATCTTAATCTCAATGAGTATCCAATGATCTCTGTATTTGTTTAGAGTCAACTTATATATGTATATCTTAATGCCGGATTAACTAAGACATGATATAACACAACACTTATCCCATATTGTAAGGGAAGAGTATCTTCTCTGTATGCCTTTGGTTATAAAAGAACCTCTGGAGGTTCTTCTCCATTTCCTTAGGCTTCAGATTCAATGGATCTTTAGTTTTAGTGTCCTTGTACACGACATATGGATCGATGAAACCAATTCGATTGTCTTTTTTCAATCTTTGTTCTCTCATCATGTGTCTGCACATCGTGAGCGTAGTTATTACGAATACATACATATGCTATAATGGGATTAATGATTGAAAGGAAGAATCACTTACAGACAGTAGCAGCTCATAAGAGATTTGTCGAGAGCATTCATATGGAGAAGTTGGTGTACTTCACTAAAATCTATCCATATGACGTCATCTCCATGGAAGTAGTGTCGGTCGCGGACTCGAACGACAATCAATTCTTCTTCTATATGTTTTGAGCTGACTCTCAAGTAGTACTCGTGCATCTTGTATATTTGCGTACCAAGTCCTTGTACCTTCTCAGGGTGGCACATACTCCTGCCGTAAATGTATCGACTCTGATAGTCATCGACACTTTCGTTGATTGGCGCATCGGTACGCCCTAGAAGTGCTTCTAGGGGCAGCCCAGTTTCTTCCATCCAATTCCCGAGTTCATCTAAGTCCACATTAGCAGGTATAGTCATTGCCGGCAAGTTGGCGTTTGAACCGTACTCATTCGCAACCACTAGTGGCTGAATTGATTGTTGCGCTTGTTCGCCGAGCTGTGCAACTTTTTGCTGGACTTTTCTTTTGTCTGCCTTGATTTTCTTTAGGACAGTACGGTCGTAGTCTGGTATTGTTGACCCTGGTTGTTTATTCGCAGCACGGTTCGCGTCCGTCATTTTCTGCACCACTTGACGTAGCTTTGAACGAGGATACATTATGTATGGCGGCTCTTGCTCTTCTTTTCTATTAGCTATGCATTTTTCAAAGAATGCTTTGACTTTCGCTTTGCTTGCAGCAAGCACTTCCTCATCGGTCTTCTCATATGGAAGCTTGCGGGATCTTCGTATTCAAAGCTTTCCTCTTTACCGCAGGTGGTTGGAGTGATCTCTGTGTCTCGGCGGACGACCTCTTCCTCCTCGATGCAGCACCAACCGGTGCCGATGAGGCGGCGGCCGTTGTCGTCGGCATTGGCAGAGGCAGCGGCGCAGGTGGAGCTTGCTGTTGTGGAGGAGATTCGACCGCGGGCGGCGTTAGATTCCTTCGTGGAGGAGTTGCGGCGGCCGGTGGTGGGGATGCGGCCTTCTCTTGTACGTCGTCGTCGTCGTCGTCGTGTCCCACGGCACTATGGTCATGCGGTGAATGGACAGACGGACTTCGGTGGGGGGAGGCCCTGGATTTGAAGAAAAACAAATAAGGTATATGTATACATGACTAAATGTAATTTGATACAGTATATAATTATAGAAAAAGCAGTAGCGTCCACAATAATCCACACCTGCTAGGGTTCGGTTGTGGCGGCGGCACCCCAGGAATAATGATGTACTGTTTCCTCCAACATATGAATGTCTTCTCCGCTTCACCAAGTGTCTTCTCTCCATCACCGCCTTCGATATCGAGAGACACATTTTCACGGCCTCTGACCACTCTATCCACCGAGACACAAGCATATCCGGCTGGTATTGGGACAGAGTGGATCCTTGGTGTCTTGGTGGGGTCGATAGGAGATACGACACCGGTAGCCACCTTTACTGTGCCATCGCCCTCCAGAATATGGAGCTCACAAGACGTCAATGGAGCGGTGACGTCATCCACCGGGAATCGCAGCCCTACGTCATCAACTTGCCTCGCAGGCGCCTCCGTAGAAGCACAACTGCTCTTTAGATGAGCTGAGCAAGGGCTGATCTTGGCAGCCGGTGGCTGTGACAAGCTTTGGAGGCGGGAAGTTACAACTTCCTCCACGGACTTTTGGATTTTCTCATCCATTGTGGCCTTCAGCGCTTGCTCCCACTCAAGGGCCCGTTGAGCCACTTCTTGGGTCTTTATGAGTCCTTCCTCCAATCTGTGTATCCGTTCCCTGTCCTCTTCCTTCTTTCTCTGGCGGCTTCTATAAGTTTCCCTATCAGCAGGGAAGGCATGTTCCCATGACACGGTGCCATAGCCTCTCGTTCGTCCACCGTGCTCAGGGTTCCCCAGGGCAAATGTCAACTCATCTTTATCTCTATTCGGCTGCCATTCTCCACTTTCAGCGATGGAGCGGGCTTGATGGAATCTTTCCGCAACAGCTTGGATGCGTTTCCCATTCACGACCTTTCCGGTCTCAAGGTCCAGTGAGCCTCCGTGAGCGAAAAACCAGTGCTTCGCGCGCTCAGGCCACTCGAGGGATTCGGGCACCAACCCCCTGTCGATTAACTCTTTTTCGGCCGTTTCCCACTTAGGAACGGTGGTTTGGTAGCCACCTGATCCCATCGTATGGTGGTAGGTCTTGCGCCGGGCATTCTCTTGGTTCTTTCTCACCCGTTCCTGAGCCTCTTCGGACATCTTGAACCGTACAAAGTCGTCCCAAAACGGCCGTAGCTTCGCATAGTTCGGAGAGTTGAAATCTGGAGTCATGTTGATATAGACGCTTCTTATAGCCCTGGAACATTGGGGCCATCTTCTTCATAGACCAATCTCGGACTCTTTCCTTCAACTGTTCATCGTTTGTCTCCAGCGTGAAATGTTGCAAGACATCACCCCAAAGTAGGTCCTTGTCACGTCTAGAGACATAACTGATTTCTGGGTGTTTCTTGTTCTCCTTCCATTCACGGACACTGATCGGGATCCTATCCCGGACAAGGTACCCTAAGTGGTTGACGAAGGCCCTTGAATGGGGTCCAAGTGGCTTGCCTGTTGCTTCCTCAAATTCTGAGATTACTAACCGGCCCTCCATAGGCTTCTTTGGGCCTCGTACTCTCCGGCTGGTCCCCGTGGTTGTCGTCGAGCCAGAGGGCTATGTAGAAAGAAACAAGACAATTTAATACAAGATATTATTTCGAATTATATCTGTAAAACAAAGGAGACTGCCATATTACAGACCTGCTGGCCAGCATTGTCTTGCTCATTCGGGTCAACCAAATACTGAGAGCAGTCATCGATGCCCTCAGGGTTCTCATCGCCTTCGCGATCATCGTGATAAACTTCTTCAGTGGGACCGCAGATCAGGTTCATCATTTCCTCTTCGTGTTCTCTCGGATCGGCCATTTCTGCAGAAATATGTGACACATGACTACTAGCACTACTGTGTATACCTAACAAGGAAACAATATATAAAACTAGGGTTTAGGGTTTAGGGCTTAGGGCTTAGGGCTTAGGTTTAGGGTTTAGAGTATATCATTTGCTAACAATTAAATATATCATAATTGTACCACTAACTTATACCACTAATTGTACCACTAATTATAGCACTAATTGTACCACTAATAGTAAGTGAACATTACTAAATACACCATAGAACATCACTAAATAAATTATAGAACATCACATCGCATATATATTGTGTGAACATCACTAAATACATCACAGAACACTATATGTATACTATGTGAACATCGCTAAAATATGTTATAGAACATCAAATATATATTACGTGAAAAAACTAAATACACCATAGAACATCACTAATTACATTAAAGAACATTGTATATATATTACGTGAAAATAAATAAGAAATTGGTACTATAATATAAAATAAATAAATATATATGAATTTGAGCAGAGGCAATATTCTAGATTCATAAGAAATTGGTACTATGATATACATGAAAATAAATAAATATATAATGTAATACAAATAATAACTAGAGCAAAGCATAAGAAAAAAAAACATGTAACAAAGAAAAATTTAAAGAACATCGTATATATATTACGTGTGTACATGTGTGTGTGTTTTTCAATTATACATATATTAAGGTATTGTTTAGTTCGCAAAAATTTTGGTGTTTAGCTACTGTAGCACTTTCGTTTTTATTTGATAAACATTGTTCAATCACGGAAAAACTAGGTTTAAAAGATTTATCTCACAAATTACAGATAAACTGTGTAATTAGTTTTTATTTTCGTCTATATTTAATAATCCATACATGCAACCAAAGATTTAATGTGACGGGGACTTTTAAAAATTTTTGCGAACTAAACAAGGCCTAATTAACATATGTAAACACTTTTATTATTATCTAATTTTGCATATTTTTTTCTTTCTCTTTTTTCTATATATAAGTTTTCACTTTTTTCCCCTTTTTTCTTTAATTTTTTCTTTCTTTTTCTTTCTTTTTTTGCTTTATTTTTTTTCTTTCTCTGTCTTAATTGACCGGCCCGCTCGCGGGGAACTCTCGCTCGCATTTGGCGGCGCACGAGGGCCATGAAAAAAGTGCCTGCGTTCATATGCCCAATACCTTTTCATTCTAAGAGGAGAGCTAGGCGAAAACGTGATTGCAGGCCCAAACCTTTTCAA
>NC_012879.2:16799194-16843245 GCF_000003195.3 Sorghum bicolor | reverse complement strand
TTCACCAAATTATGACGCCAGTTTAGGCGTCATAATTTGGTTTTCCCTTTTTTATTTTTCCTTTATATTGTTAAATACATTATAAATTAAATAAATCTGATAAAATTGTTAAAAAATACACATTAATTTTATTATGTTCTACTCTTCACTATAAAAATTCTTAACATAATTGTTTTTCAAATATTTCATATTATTCAAAATAAATGTTATTCATAATGAATATTGTGATAATGCAAAAATATAATGGCCAATTAAATTTTAAAAAATTGTTGGCTTTAGACAGATACTTGGTTTTTGGGTCATTTGGACGTTAAACTTTTGTTTCGTTAATAATAATTATACAAATGCGCGACATTGATTGTATAAATTTGAAATTTAAATTTTCAAAAATTGTAAGATGGATTTTGGAATCCCGGATGGCCTCAAATGTAAAACTCATGAATACAAAGTTTGTTCCACTCATCAAGACCTACATTTTATCTAATGGACACATTTTCATTTGAAAAATTTTGGACCACTCAATTTTAAAATTTGAAAAAATTCATAGCGAAACGCTAATTTTCAGAACCATGGATGGCCTCAAATGGAAAACTCATGAATACCAATATTGCTCCACTCATCAAGATCTACATTTTATATATAGACCATTTTTGCATTTGACAAAGTGTTGGCAAAGTGTAGTTCAAAATCCACACTTCCCACGTATAGTTTCATAAAGTTTGTGTGAGATTCAAGATTTGGTGAGTATTGTTTACATAAACTTTTTCAAATGAAAAAATGGTCTATATAAAAAGTTTGGATATTGATGAGCTCTAACAACTTGGTATTCAAAAGTTTTTCATTCCAAGTCATTTTCTCCCTCGTTTGACCAAGTTTGACCAAAGCCCGTCTTCGAATTTGAAAACATGTGCCTCGGACTCGATCAAATTTATCCGGATGAAAATATGATCCATATATGAAATGTAGGTCTTCATGAGATCTAACAACTTTTTATTCAAAAGTTTTCCATTTGAAGTACTCAGATGGGTCATTTGACCAAGTTTGACCAAAGTCAAAATAGTGGGTTTCACAAACTCACACTTTGACCGAGCCCTGGACCCAATTTTTTACAATTTGGCCCTTTTTTTGAAAAAAGTTCACAATTGGACCCCTGGAAAACTTAAATGCAGAAATGGACCCAAGGGGTCGACGCCATGCATCATGGCGTCGAGGTATCACGTCTCGACGCCATGGATCACGGCGCCGAGGTCCTGGATGCGGCCAACGTAGATTCTAACGTGGCATTGAAAAAAAAAAGCTCGACGCCACAGATCACGGCGCCGAGGTATTGGGACAAAATACCGCCCCCGCCCGAGTCCGCGTCGTTCTCTTCGTCTGCACGCCCCCGCCCGCCCGCGACGCTCCCCGGCCGCCGCTGCGCGCCTGCCGCCGCCGCCCCCGGCCGGCCCGCCCCGCCCAGCCGCTGCGCACGCCGGTTGCGGCTGCTGCCTCCGGTGCTGCCCCCGGCCGGCCGCGGCCCCTGCCCCCGGCCGCGCCCCGCGGCTGCCCCCGGCCGGCCCCTCCGCTGCTTTGGTCAGGTAATTTTTTTTTCTTTTCCTAGTTGTATAATTGTTTAGATAATGTAGTTAGTTTTCTAAGTTTTATAATTATTTAAATAATTCATGTAGCAATTTTCTATATTGGTATTAATATTGGTATTATTTATATGAATATTGTTATGTAATTTAGAGTTGTTTATTTAATTTAGAGTAGTTTATGTAATATTTCTAGAATTTAGTTATGTAATTTAGTTAGATTAATCTAGTTTGTAATTTTAGTTATATAGTTAGTTACATACGTATTTACTTAGATAGATATTTAGGTGTTTTATTTGTATTAGTTATATGCCTAGTAACATGGTTGTTTTGTATATCAATTAGATGGACAATTTAGTAACCTTATATCATGGAGGAAGTGTGGAGAAAGATCAGTTTGGCAATGTTGATTTTGTTGGAATGCAAACGGTCCCTTTGATGTTTGATGAGCGGCCCTTGTTTTCTGAATTGATGGGTAGTGCTCGTGATGAGCTTAAATGTAATTCGAATGAAGAAATCTTAGTTGAGGGGGTCATTCACCATGGCGGGTCAGGGACAACTTTTAGGCGGTTGGTCCCAATTGTATCCGAGGTTCAATGGGACAAATATGTGAAAATTGTCATGAAGAGTGAGTTTAAATGTTTGGATTTGGTTGTGCGCAACTTGTCCAAGGAGCCAGGCCCTCTAGTGGATTCTCCTCTTAATTGGCAACCACCCATTGGTGGGTTCTCGCCAGAGCCGGACAATCCGGCACCCTCAGCTTCTCTGATACCCATTCAGGAGGTGGGTGTGGAAGATGTGGTTGTCATTCCTGATGCTCAATCCGGTCCCAATGAGGCTGGAAGATTTGTCGCTGGTGTTGGTGTTGGCTACCTACAGACCCCTATGACCCAGACTATTCAATGTAAGTGGCGTAGTTGCATTATTCATTTTGTTAGCCTTCCTTCGTTCTATTTAGTTGTCTCAATTGTATCCATATTTGTGGTTTTGTTGTAGGTGACAATCCAAGTAATGATTGTTGTCATCCTGTGCCTCCATCATTTAATGTTGACGCAGCTTTTATAGCATCTAATAGTTTGGATGTTAATATTGAGGATGATGAGGAGCCCTATGGCACAACTAGAGCTGTTGATTCCGATGATGACCGCCCAGTTGCACCTTTAAGTGAACAAGAAATGGAGCTTATCAGACGTTTTTGTCCTGATCATGATCCACTAGTTCACGAGTTTAGTGACCTCAGTCATTCTCAAAATGCTTATGCAGAGGGAAGAGATGAAGAGCTGCTGGAGGCTCCTGAGCCTAGTGACAGTGTGCAAATTCAGAAGGGCATGATCTTTAATGACTTGCCTAGCTTAAGAAGGTGGTTACAACAATATTCTGTAATACGTAAAAGACCCTTCAAGGTGATGCACTCCCATGTTGAGCGCCGCTACACGGTTGTGTGTGAGATGTCAGATTGCAACTAGAGGGTCTGTGCTCGTAAACAGAAGGCCACCGAGAAGTTTAAGATCACAAAAATTGTAGGTCCACACACTTGTGCCCAGACTGACCTTCAACAGAAGCATCGACAGTTGACCTCTACACTTATTGCTAGTACGTTATGCACAACTTTAAAGGGTCAGCCCAACTTGAAGGTCAGAACAATTATGGACATGGCTCAGAAGATATTTAAATATGACATAAAGTATGGCAAAGCATGGAGAGCAAAGCAAAGGGCCTGGAAGATGATATATGGGGACTGGGAGGAGGGGTACGAGCAGCTGCCAGCAATGTTCAATGCAATGAAAGCAGCTAATCCAGGCATGCATTACGAGTACATTCCGAAGCCTAATGAATGGAGGAATGGGAGGCAGATATTCTTTCGTGCATTCTGGTGTTTTCCACAGTGTGTCCAGGCCTTTAGGCACTGCCGTCCAGTGTTATCAATTGATGGTACTTTTCTACTTGGCAAGTACATGGGCACTCTTTTGGTAGCCATTTCCTATGACGCTGACAACGCATTGGTTCCTTTGGCTTTTGCTTTGGTGGAGAGAGAGAACAAAGACAGCTGGGGTTGGTTCATGTGCCTTGTTCGGATACATGTCATTGGCCCACATAGGGAGGTTGGTGTCATATCTGATAGGCACCAGGGCATACTCAGTGCCGTACAGGAGCAGATTCCTGGTTATGCACCTTTGCACCATCGTTGGTGTACTAGACACCTTGCAGAGAATTTACTTCGGAAAGATGGTACGAAGGACAACTTTCCTCTATTCGAGGAGGTTGCTCGAATGCTTGAGGTGCCGTTTTTTGAGGAGAAGTTGGAGCAGTTAAAAACCGCAACAAATGCAGAAGGTAGGCAGTGGCTGCTAGGTTTGATGAGGGAACCTGAGAAATGGACAAGAGCCCATGATAATGGTGGATGGAGGTACGAGTTTCAGACTAGCAACATGGCAGAGTCATTTAATAGTGTGCTCAAGGGTATACGTGCCATGCCAGTCAATGCCATTGTATCTTTTACCTTTTATAGGCTAGTGGCCTGGTTCAACGATAGACATGCTCAAGCATTGCAATTACAGAGTAATAATATGAAATGGGCACCTAGACCTAAGAAGCACCTTGACAAGGCAAAGGAAAGGGCTAGGACACATGACATAGAGTGTTTTGACCATGCCACTGGCAAGTACCAGGTCACTGAAAGGGGTGGTACAACGTCAGATGGTGAGATCCGACCATCAAGGAGTTATATTGTTGTCCTTACTGATTTTTCATGTGGATGTGGGAGACCAAGACAATACCACTCTCCTTGTTCTCACTATATTGCAGCAGCTAGGCATCGCAACTTTGACTACGAGACCAAGATACCATGGGAGTTGAGTGTTGATAGCCTTGTGCTAACTTGGTCGTCCCGTTTTGAGCCTTTCCTAGATGAGGGGCAGTGGCCAGAATACATTGGCCCAAGGTACATTGCAGATCCAGGTGCTCGCTGGAACAAACGTGGAACCAGAAAGCGTACGAGGCATAAGATGGTCATGGACCAGATTTCAGGTAGAACGAGGCGAGGGAGAGCAACCCCGTTTGTTACTGACCCTGAGCAAAATCAATGTGGCAAATGTAGTAGACTTGGACACAACTCGCGTACTTGCCATTGGCCGCTAAGTCAGGTACACTTAATATTCTATGTACTTTAGTTGTTAAATACTTTCATATGCAACTTACTTTTTGGCAGACATACATGTTCTAGTGCTTCTTTGTTTAATATAATGACATTGTAATGTATTATTTTTTTTTCTACTTAATTACTAACTAATGGATCAAATTTGTTTATAGGATGGAGCAGTTCCACCTCCTGGATCCATACTACGAGGAGAAGCACCGAGGACGACTCACTGCCGAGGGGGCGGTACTTACTTTGATCTTTGCTTTTCAGTTATTATTAATTTGTGTACTTATGCATTAAATAACTTGATTGTATGGTTGCAGGAACTACCCCCGCTTCGACCTCGAACGCATGACAAGTTCTAGGAGATGCGGTATGATGACAGGTACACACCTCTGCTGCAAAGGGCTGGCCTGGATGTCATATCGTATCAGGTTCGTCGTGGGTTGCCTCCAATTAACCCCGCGGCGATCACAGCTTTGGTTGACAGGTGCACCATTTATCCATAGTAATCGTATGTATTTTTCAACAAACTTTTTCTATCTTTCTGAAAACCCTAACAACAATGTTCTTTAAATTATAGGTGGAGGCCAGAAACTCATAGTTTCCACCTACCTTGTGGAGAGATGACTGTTACACTCCAGGACACTCAGAAGATCCTGGGTTTGAGTGTTAGAGGTCGTCCAGTTATCGGACACTGCAGGCCCGATGGTTGGAGGGTCAGAGTTGAGGCCTTCCTTTGAAGACCACTTCCTCCGGAGGCATCGACGCAGCGCACCACTGGGGTACCAATTGCTTGGCTTAGGCAGAGCTTTCGTAATTGTCCGGCACATGTGGACCAGGAGACAGTTGCCTACTACTGTAGAGCTTGGATCTTGCACCTATTTGGGTGTGTTCTTTTCCCTGACGCGACAGGGGACACTGCATCGTGGATGTACCTCCCGTGCCTCACTGACTGGGACACCACAGGTACTTTTCCCTTACACAGTTGTTATTAATTTGCTTACTTATGTTTACTTATGCATTGATTAAATTGATTGCAACGGTTACAGGTACTTACAGCTGGGCTTCGGGAGTGCTGGCTTACCTATACCGTAGCCTTTGCGAGGCGTGTCGTCGGACCGCAAGTAATTCTTCCGTTGGTGGTTGTGTTTACCTACTGCAGCTTTGGATGTGGGCTAGTCTCCCAATTGGACGGCCCATAGTTGACGCTCCTCGGGAATGGTTTGTAGTGGGCAACCCTCGTCACCGTCCGACGTTTGCCCATCTTTGGGACCAGGCGAAAGTCCCCTTCAGCAGGACTTCACGTGCGTACGTACAGTATGCCAATGAGCTCGACACGCTTAGGCCCTCCATGGTGAGTAAAATGCAGTAGTTCTTGTTTAATGTATGCTCGATAGTTTATCTAACTTGCCATATACATGTCTTATGTTTGCAGGTGAATTGGGAGCCATACACGGCGAATGATGCGCTACATCTTGGAGTAAGCAGCATGTGTAGCGAGGATGAAGACTTGTACTTGATGATGTGCCCTCTGATTTGCTTCTATGCTGTTGAGTGGCACCTTCCAAATCGAGTAGCCCGGCAATTTGGCTTGTGCCAGCAATGGCATGTCCCTCCATTTGATACTTCCGTGGAGCTGCACAAGTAAGTCATTTTGGTAATTTTTCCATGCAATTGATAGATATGTTGACTGCAATTTATTCAAAGTTCAATATTTATTCAATGTTCAATACCATAAATGTTGCTGAAATTTACACGATTGCTGAAATTTATTTGCTACTTGGTCCAATATAAATCCTTGCTGAAATTTATTACCCCCTATATGCATGTTGGTACTTTTTACATGCTTGCTGAAATTTATATAAATGTTGCTAAAATTTACATGCTTAGTGCCTATCCATGCTTGCTGAAATTTATAAATGTGCTAGTGCAGATCCATGCTTGCTGAAATTTATATCCTTAGTCATTTCCATCGGATTTGATGTGTGCTACTACAACCTACTTGCTGAAATTTATTTCATACCACCTATATCCATGTTGCTAGTTTAATATTTTTAACACCGTACTGAGTTTTAGAATCAATGTTGTTAAATCTGTGTTATTATTTTCATCTTTAATATTTAATTTTAGGATTGATCGTCAGAAGCAGAAGAAGACAGTTGAGTTTCAAACGTTGCATCGTCACTACATAGAGGTGTGGGACCAGTTTCATGACAACCTCTACGAAAATGAGCAACCACATACCAACTACAATTTTCGTGCATACCTTACTTGGTACCTAGGTGTTACACGAACAAGGTTGAAAATTCAGTGGACCCAAGCAGATTATGCGTACCTTGAATCATCTGAGGATGAGGACACTTCCTATGACCTAGCAGCACGACAAGGGACACTTATCGAGGCAGCACCTGTCTTGGACCGAGTGGTACATATCCTTTCCACTATACAATTGTACGATTGTTGTCCTTTCCACTTTATAAATTGCACCTATATAAACTATTGCATGTCTTATCTTATAGGGCAACGCAATCAAGCAATCTGTACTTGACATCGAACGGTTTCCAAGAACAGGTGTGGACGAGCACACACTAAACAACTTTCTTAGAGTAAGTACTTGACATCGAATTTATCTACGAACAAGTATTACGACCCTCATTTATCATATATCTAACAATATGAATTTTAATCTTTGCATAATAGAGACTAGCACGTAGGCTTAGGCGTGCTGCAGCTCGGTGCGGTTGCGGTACTAGTGCTGCGATGAATGTGCATGTGCCACAGGAACAACAATGCAACACACCTGTTGTGCATGGTACATCTTCTTTGGGAGGTACAATTTCATTAAATTTGTTGTTTATTTGAACTGAGCAATTTTCATGGTATGAGATAATGAATTATGTGCACACATAATTTGAACAATGTTTATAGGATCTGGAGGACAGAGCTTGTCCCGGCCAACTATGGACACTTTTCAAAGCGATGATGATGAGGACGAAGAGGGGGTGGCCGAGTAGCGTGACTATGACGAGCTTGGGTTATCTCAGCTTCCTGATGCTCCTTCTACTCAGCCTACGCAGGTTGCAAGAAGGCGACGTCGTTCGCCTTGTAGGTACACTCCAGGCACCGATGCTCTTGGCCACAAGGGTAAGGGTAAGACTAGGAGGCAGTGAGGATGACTTCTGTGCTAACACCATGGTAGCAGCTTAGAATTGATGGCATAACTTCTGTTATTTTGCATGTATCGACACTGTGAACTTTGTAGACTATTTGTACTATATGAGACTGTATGGTCTCTGTAGACTATCTGAAATATCATTCCTAATGGCGTATGTGCTTGTGTTGTGATATTTGGATGAATCAATGTTTGTATTGTACTCTTATGTCTATTTATAACTGTGGATGTACCAAAAATAGGGGAAACTCTTGCAAATTTTTTCCATGAATTATTCAATGTAGTGCACATATTCTGTGGTCCATTCCTATTGGTTTTCGCAGTGTAGGCTTTTCAGAAACAGTGAACCAATATGGCTTTTCAATTAATCATCACATCCGAAATAGTGAACGAATCTAGCCTTTTCAGATGACAATCCAAATAGACTTTTCAGTTTTCAACTAGCCTTTTCAGTAATCGAATCTAGGCTTTTCAGATGACAATCCAAATAGACTTTTCAGTTTTCAACTAGGCTTTTCAGTAATCGAATCTAGGCTTTTCAGATCCATTTATTTTATACTACAACGGCTACCAACTATTGGGTTCCTATATATAAACGCAGTGGTGAGAGTGTTGCTACTCACTTGAGATTGTTCAGTTGAAGTAAAAATGTCTGGAGGGTCATCTAGAGGGAAGGGAAAGGGAAAGGCGGCGATGAAGGGTAATCCCTTTGTTTGGGAGGGTCCTCTTGGTCCTAAAGTCTTTGAGGAAGCAATTTATGATAGGTTCCCCCTTGAGAGCAAACATGATTTTACTAAAGAGGCACCACTGAGGGCATATGATGACCGAAAAGAAGAGTGGCCAAAATGCATGCATGGTGAGGATTGTTTGGTGCAGATGTACACAGAGGGGATAGATGGAGGGCGTCGTTTCTTCAAATGTCCACGAGCATGGGTAAGTCATATTAGTAATTCAACCTTCAATAAGATACTCTTTTGTGCTAAAGCTACATACTTATTGTAGTCATCCTTGTCAAAAGAGAACTGTGGCTTCACCAGATGGGTCGATCCTAGACCTATTCATCCCCATGCAGAGTACATCTACTACCTGCAGGACCGTATCTTTGATTTAGAAACGGAAGTTAGCAGTGGTTACAAGGACGACGAAGAGGACGACAACAGCAATGCTACTGGCTCCCAAAACACAATATGCAATGATCCATACTGCACATGCCCTAATCACAAGAACAAGGGCCCTCCTTCACCACCACCCCCACCACCACCACCAACAACGGGAGGATACTATGGAGAAGGGGCAACACAGTTTGCTATGTGGCCACACTACTAGGTCGAACTGAACTAAGGCATATATTTGTTGTTTGGTTTAATCACCTAAGGCATGTTAGGGTTAGTCGAAAGAACTATGTACCTTTGTGTGGTATATGTTCTCACATGCCATTTCCTGTACTTGTTAATTGCTTGAATTACCTAAGGCATGTTAGGTTTAGTCTCGGACCTCTGCACCCTTGTTTGGTGCATGTTTTGACATGTCATTCAATGTGATGTGTGCTACTAGTTATGCAATATACTAGTTCGTTAACTTCCATTTCAACTAATTATCCTCATTTCATTGCCCATGCAATACTCAAATAAAAATATTGTCTACTAATAATGAAACCAAATTAAAATTGCTAAAGTGCATTACATGACAAAAAATTGAAAAGTCCAACACAAAACAATATTGTCCATGAACCAAACAAAGAACAAGAAGGTAATGTAACTACTGAGTGCAATGAGGCCACTTTCCCTTCCTCTCGGCATCTGGATTCTCATCCATCGCTGCCTTCGCTCGGCGCACACGCTCAAGCTTCTTTTCCCTCTCCTCCCGAGCCGCAGCAACACGTCTTCTTTCCTCCTCTTCCTTGTGCTCCCTCTTTTGAGCCTCCTCTCTACGTCTCTTCTCTAATATCTCTGCACGCTCTGCATCCCACTCCTTTAGGCCTTGTAGAAGCCGCTTGTCGGACTCCTTAATCTCAGTGTCGATCCACTGCTCAAAATCACACAATGGTGGAGGGGTCTGCAACAAATATATTTGTTCAAAAAATTAAATCATGCTTCATAGGACACAAAATACTAAGTGCACAATAGACAAATTAACTTACAATAAAGTTACTGCGGTGTTGTTTTGGCATAGGCTCCCAGGCAAAATTGGAACACATCCAATACCTCTGCCGATAGGTTTCCTCGTCTTTTGAAATTTCTACCTTGCAAGGATCACCACAAAAGCACATAGGTACTGGAACACCGCTAGGAAGCGGCTTGTGGATGTACGGACTCCCGGTCGTCCGGCCATAGCTACAGTTCAAAGAATTCAATTCTAAGAAATTATAGCAAATAACGATTCAACCGAAAACTAGAATTTACCAAATGATAAATAATAATGAATGAAATTTATCGAAACATGTCGAAAGGTTACCTTGGTTTGCTACTTTTTCCACGACGTGGCATTCTACGATTGCATAATATAAATATTAATCATCCATTCAAAAATCTAGAAATGGCATATATCTAAGTTTACAACATACGTGTAATATAGGTCAAATCAATGTGTCAAAAACTAATATGTGAAAGAGTATACCTGGCTCTTCAAGATCTATGGAACAAATCAAACTTTTGATGGTCACAATATTGAATCCAAATTCGTGCTCGGTTTTTGGAGAGAAAGAGCCGAGAGGGGAGATGAAAATATGAACACTGCGTCCACGGGTAGCGAAGTGCGTCGGCCGGTATGTAGTAGGGAGCTCGGCGCCGTGATCTGTGGCGCCGAGCTCGGCGCCGTGATCTGTGGCGCCGAGCTCCCTGCCACGTCAGATCCACATCAGAAGCTACGTTGGCCGCATCTAGGACCTCGGCGCCGTGATCCATGGCGTCGAGACGTGATACCTCGACGCCATGATGCATGGCGTCGACCCCCTGGGTCCATTTCTGCATTTAAGTTTTCTAGGGGTCCAATTGTGAACTTTTTTCAAAAAAAGGGCCAAATTGTAAAAAAAAATAGGGAGCCCTGGATGGCCTCAAATGGAAAACTCATGAATACAAATTTGATCCACCCATCAAGACCTATATTTTCTCTAATGGTCACATTTTCATTTGAAAAATTTTGGACCACTCAATTTTAAAATTTGAAAACATTCATAGCGAAACGCTAATTTTAAGAACCATGGATGGCCTCAAATGGAAAACTCATGAATACCAATATTGCTCCACTCATCAAGATCTACATTTCATATATAGACCATTTTTGCATTTGAGAAAGTGTTGGCAAAGTGTAGTTCAAAATCCACACTGCCCACGTATAGTTTCATAAAGTTTGTGTGAGATTCAAGATTTGGTGAGTATTGTTTACATAAACTTTCCCAAATAGAAAAATGGTCTATATAAAAAGTTTGGATATTGATGAGCTCTAACAACTTGGTATTCAAAAGTTTTTCATTCTAAGTCATTTTCTCCGTCGTTTGACCAAGTTTGACCAAAGCCCGTCTTCGAAATTGAAAACATGTGCCTGGGACTCGATCAAATTTATCTAGATGAAAATATGATCCATGTATGAAATGTAGGTCTTTATGAGATCTAACAACTTTTTATTCAAAAGTTTTCCATTTGAAGTACTCAGATGGTTCATTTGACCAAGTTTGACCAAAGTCAAAATAGTGGGTTTCACAAACACACACTTTGACCGAGCCCTGGATGGCCTCAAATGGAAAACTCATGAATACAAAGTTTGATCCACCCATCAAGACCTACATTTTCTCAAATGGTCACATTTTCATTTGAAAAATTTTGGACCACTCAATTTTGAAATTTGAAAAAATTCATAGCGAAACGCTAATTTTCAGAACCATGGATGGCCTCAAATGGAAAACTCATGAATACCAATATTGCTCCACTCATCAAGATCTACATTTCATATATAGACCATTTTTGTATTTGACAAAGTGTTGCCAAAGTGTAGTTCAAAATCCACACATCCCACGTATAGTTTCATAAAGTTTGTGTGAGATTCAAGATTTGGTGAGTATTGTTTACATAAACTTGCCCAAATGGAAAAATGGTCTATATAAAAAGTTTGGATATTGATGAGCTCTAACAACTTGGTATTCAAAAGTTTTTCATTCCAAGTCATTTTCTCCCTCGTTTGACCAAAGCCCGTCTTCGAATTTGAAAACATGTTTCTCGGACTCGATCAAATTTATCCGGATGAAAATATGATCCATATATGAAATGTAGGTCTTGATGAGATCTAACAACTTTGTATTCAAAAGTTTTCCATTTGAAGTACTCAGATGGGTCATTTGACCAAGTTTGACCAAAGTCAAAATAGTGGGTTTCACAAACTCACACTTTGACCGAGCCCTGGATGGCCTCAAATGGAAAACTCATGAATACAAAGTTTGATCCACCCATCAAGACCTACATTTTCTCTAAAGGTAACATTTTCATTTGAAAAATTTTGGACCACTCAATTTTAAAATTTGAAAACATTCATAGCGAAACGCTAATTTTCAGAACCATGGATGGCCTCAAATGGAAAACTCATGAATACCAATATTGCTCCACTCATCAAGATATACATTTCATATATAGACCATTTTTGCATTTGAGAAAGTGTTGGCAAAGTGTAGTTCAAAATCCACACTGCCCACGTATAGTTTCATAAAGTTTGTGTGAGATTCAAGATTTGGTGAGTATTGTTTACATAAACTTTCCCAAATAGAAAAATGGTCTATATAAAAAGTTTGGATATTGATGAGCTCTAACAACTTGGTATTCAAAAGTTTTTCATTCCAAGTCATTTTCTCCGTCGTTTGACCAAGTTTGACCAAAGCCCGTCTTCGAAATTGAAAACATGTGCCTGGGACTCGATCAAATTTATCCAGATGAAAATATGATCCATGTATGAAATGTAGGTCTTTATGAGATCTAACAACTTTTTATTCAAAAGTTTTCCATTTGAAGTACTCAGATGGTTCATTTGACCAAGTTTGACCAAAGTCAAAATAGTGGGTTTCACAAACACACACTTTGACCGAGCCCTGGATGGCCTCAAATGGAAAACTCATGAATACAAAGTTTGATCCACCCATCAAGACCTACATTTTCTCAAATGGTCACATTTTCATTTGAAAAATTTTGGACCACTCAATTTTGAAATTCGAAAAAATTCATAGCGAAACGCTAATTTTCAAAACCATGGATGGCCTCAAATGGAAAACTCATGAATACCTATATTGCTCCACTCATCAAGATCTACATTTCATATATAGACCATTTTTGTATTTGACAAAGTGTTGGCAAAGTGTAGTTCAAAATCCACACTTCCCACGTATAGTTTCATAAAGTTTGTGTGAGATTCAAGATTTGGTGAGTATTGTTTACATAAACTTTCCCAAATGGAAAAATGGTCTATATAAAAAGTTTGGATATTGATGAGCTCTAACAACTTGGTATTCAAAAGTTTTTCATTCCAAGTCATTTTCTCCCTCGTTTGACCAAAGCCCGTCTTCGAATTTGAAAACATGTTTCTCGGACTCGATCAAATTTATCCGGATGAAAATATGATCCATATATGAAATGTAGGTCTTGATGAGATCTAACAACTTTGTATTCAAAAGTTTTCCATTTGAAGTACTCAGATGGGTCATTTGACCAAGTTTGACCAAAGTCAAAATAGTGGGTTTCACAAACTCACACTTTGACCGAGCCCTAGATGGCCTCAAATGGAAAACTCATGAATACAAAGTTTGATCCACCCATCAAGACCTACATTTTCTCTAATGGTAACATTTTCATTTGAAAAATTTTGGACCACTCAATTTTAAAATTTGAAAACATTCATAGCGAAACGCTAATTTTCAGAACCATGGATGGCCTCAAATGGAAAACTCATGAATACCAATATTGCTCCACTCATCAAGATCTACATTTCATATATAGACCATTTTTGCATTTGAGAAAGTGTTGGCAAAGTGTAGTTCAAAATCCACACTGCCCACGTATAGTTTCATAAAGTTTGTGTGAGATTCAAGATTTGGTGAGTATTGTTTACATAAACTTTCCCAAATGGAAAAATGGTCTATATAAAAAGTTTGGATATTAATGAGCTCTAACAACTTGGTATTCAAAAGTTTTTCATTCCAAGTCATTTTCTCCGTCGTTTGACCAAGTTTGACCAAAGCCCGTCTTCAAAATTGAAAACATGTGCCTGGGACTCGATCAAATTTATCCAGATGAAAATATGATCCATGTATGAAATGTAGGTCTTCATGAGATCTAACAACTTTGTATTCAAAAGTTTTCCATTTGAAGTACTCAGATGGTTCATTTGACCAAGTTTGACCAAAGTCAAAATAGTGGGTTTCACAAACACACACTTTGACCGAGCCCTGGATGGCCTCAAATGGAAAACTCATGAATACAAAGTTTGATCCACCCATCAAGACCTACATTTTCTCAAATGGTCACATTTTCATCTGAAAAATTTTGGACCACTCAATTTTAAAATTTGAAAAAATTCATAGCAAAACGCTAATTTTCAGAACCATGGATGGCCTCAAATGGAAAACTCATGAATACCAATATTGCTCCACTCATCAAGATCTACATTTTATATATAGACCATTTTTGCATTTGACAAAGTGTTGGCAAAGTGTAGTTCAAAATCCACACTTCCCACGTATAGTTTCACAAAGTTTGTGTGAGATTCAAGATTTGGTGAGTATTGTTTACATAAACTTTCCCAAATGGAAAAATGGTCTATATAAAAAGTTTGGATATTGATGAGCTCTAACAACTTGGTATTCAAAAGTTTTTCATTCCAAGTCATTTTCTCCGTTGTTTGACCAAGTTTGACCAAAGCCCGTCTTCGAAATTGAAAACATGTGCCTGGGACTCGATCAAATTTATCCAGATGAAAATATGATCCATGTATGAAATGTAGGTCTTTATGATATCTAACAACTTTTTATTCAAAAGTTTTCCATTTGAAGTACTCAGATGGTTCATTTGACCAAGTTTGACCAAAGTCAAAATAGTGGGTTTCACAAGCACACACTTTGACCGAGCCCTGAATGGCCTCAAATGGAAAACTCATGAATACAAAGTTTGATCCACCCATCAAGACCTACATTTTCTCAAATGGTCACATTTTCATTTGAAAAATTTTGGACCACTCAATTTTAAAATTTGAAAAAATTCATAGCGAAACGCTAATTTTCAGAACCATGGATGGCCTCAAATGGAAAACTCATGAATACCAATATTGCTCCACTCATCAAGATCTACATTTCATATATAGACCATTTTTGCATTTGACAAAGTGTTGGCAAAGTGTAGTTCAAAATCCACACTTCCCACGTATAGTTTCATAAAGTTTGTGTGAGATTCAAGATTTGGTGAGTATTGTTTACATAAACTTTCCCAAATGGAAAAATGGTCTATATAAAAAGTTTGGATATTGATGAGCTCTAACAACTTGGTATTCAAAAGTTTTTCATTCCAAGTCATTTTCTCCCTCGTTTGACCAAAGCCCGTCTTCGAATTTGAAAACATGTTTCTCGGACTCGATCAAATTTATCCGGATGAAAATATGATCCATATATGAAATGTAGGTCTTGATGAGATCTAACAACTTTGTATTCAAAACTTTTCCATTTGAAGTACTCAGATGGGTCATTTGACCAAGTTTGACCAAAGTCAAAATTGTGGGTTTCACAAACTCACACTTTGACCGAGCCCTGGATGGCCTCAAATGGAAAACTCATGAATACAAAGTTTGATCCACCCATCAAGACCGACATTTTCTCTAATGGTCACATTTTCATTTGAAAAATTTTGGACCACTGAATTTTAAAATTTGAAAACATTCATAGCGAAACGCTAATTTTCAGAACCATGGATGGCCTCAAATGGAAAACTCATGAATACCAATATTGCTCCACTCATCAAGATCTACATTTCATATATAGACCATTTTTGCATTTGACAAAGTGTTGGCAAAGTGTAGTTCAAAATCCACACCGCCCACGTATAGTTTCATAAAGTTTGTGTGAGATTCAAGATTTGGTGAGTATTGTTTACATAAACTTTCCCAAATGGAAAAATGGTCTATATAAAAAGTTTGGATATTAATGAGCTCTAACAACTTGGTATTCAAAAGTTTTTCATTCCAAGTCATTTTCTCCATCGTTTGACCAAGTTTGACCAAAGCCCGTCTTCAAAATTGAAAACATGTGCCTGGGACTCGATCAAATTTATCCAGATGAAAATATGATCCATGTATGAAATGTAGGTCTTCATGAGATCTAACAACTTTGTATTCAAAAGTTTTCCATTTGAAGTACTCAGATGGTTCATTTGACCAAGTTTGACCAAAGTCAAAATAGTGGGTTTCACAAACACACACTTTGACCGAGCCCTGGATGGCCTCAAATGGAAAACTCATGAATACAAAGTTTGATCCACCCATCAAGACCTACATTTTCTCAAATGGTCACATTTTCATCTGAAAAATTTTGGACCACTCAATTTTAAAATTTGAAAAAATTCATAGCGAAACGCTAATTTTCAGAACCATGGATGGCCTCAAATGGAAAACTCATGAATACCAATATTGCTCCACTCATCAAGATCTACATTTCATATATAGACCATTTTTGCATTTGACAAAGTGTTGGCAAAGTGTAGTTCAAAATCCACACTTCCCACTTATAGTTTCATAAAGTTTGTGTGAGATTCAAGATTTGGTGAGTATTGTTTACATAAACTTTCCCAAATGGAAAAATGGTCTATATAAAAAGTTTGGATATTGATGAGCTCTAACAACTTGGTATTCAAAAGTTTTTCATTCCAAGTCATTTTCTCCGTTGTTTGACCAAGTTTGACCAAAGCCCGTCTTCGAAATTGAAAACATGTGCCTGGGACTAGATCAAATTTATCCAGATGAAAATATGATCCATGTATGAAATGTAGGTCTTTATGATATCCAACAACTTTTTATTCAAAAGTTTTCCATTTGAAGTACTAAGATGGTTCATTTGACCAAGTTTGACCAAAGTCAAAATAGTGGGTTTCACAAGCACACACTTTGACCGAGCCCTGAATGGCCTCAAATGGAAAACTCATGAATACAAAGTTTGATCCACCCATCAAGACCTACATTTTCTCAAATGGTCACATTTTCATTTGAAAAATTTTGGACCACTCAATTTTGAAATTTGAAAAAATTCATAGCGAAACGCTAATTTTCAGAACCATGGATGGCCTCAAATGGAAAACTCATGAATACCAATATTGCTCCACTCATCAAGATCTACATTTCATATATAGACCATTTTTGTATTTGACAAAGTGTTGGCAAAGTGTAGTTCAAAATCCACACTTCCCACGTATAGTTTCATAAAGTTTGTGTGAGATTCAAGATTTGGTGAGTATTGTTTACATAAACTTTCCCAAATGGAAAAATGGTCTATATAAAAAGTTTGGATATTGATGAGCTCTAACAACTTGGTATTCAAAAGTTTTTCATTCCAAGTCATTTTCTCCCTCGTTTGACCAAAGCCCGTCTTCGAATTTGAAAACATGTTTCTCGGACTCGATCAAATTTATCCGGATGAAAATATGATCCATATATGAAATGTAGGTCTTGATGAGATCTAACAACTTTGTATTCAAAAGTTTTCCATTTGAAGTACTCAGATGGGTCATTTGACCAAGTTTGACCAAAGTCAAAATAGTGGGTTTCACAAACTCACACTTTGACCGAGCCCTGAATGGCCTCAAATGGAAAACTCATGAATACAAAGTTTGATCCACCCATCAAGACCGACATTTTCTCTAATGGTCACATTTTCATTTGAAAAATTTTGGACCACTGAATTTTAAAATTTGAAAACATTCATAGCGAAACGCTAATTTTCAGAACCATGGATGGCCTCAAATGGAAAACTCATGAATACCAATATTGCTCTACTCATCAAGATCTACATTTCATATATAGACCATTTTTGCATTTGACAAAGTGTTGGCAAAGTGTAGTTCAAAATCCACACTTCCCACGTATAGTTTCATAAAGTTTGTGTGAGATTCAAGATTTGGTGAGTATTGTTTACATAAACTTTCCCAAATGAAAAATGGTCTATATAAAAAGTTTGGATATTGATGAGCTCTAACAACTTGGTATTCCAAAGTTTTTCATTCCAAGTCATTTTCTCCCTCGTTTGACCAAAGCCCGTCTTCGAATTTGAAAACATGTTTCTCGGACTCGATCAAATTTATCCGGATGAAAATATGATCCATATATGAAATGTAGGTCTTGATGAGATCTAACAACTTTGTATTCAAAACTTTTCCATTTGAAGTACTCAGATGGGTCATTTGACCAAGTTTGACCAAAGTCAAAATAGTGGGTTTCACAAACTCACACTTTGACCGAGCCCTGGATGGCCTCAAATGGAAAACTCATGAATACAAAGTTTGATCCACCCATCAAGACCTACATTTTCTCTAATGGTCACATTTTCATTTGGAAAATTTTGGACCACTCAATTTTAAAATTTGAAAACATTCATAGCGAAACGCTAATTTTCAGAACCATGGATGGCCTCAAATGGAAAACTCATGAATACCAATATTGCTCCACTCATCAAGATCTACATTTCATATATAGAACATTTTTGCATTTGACAAAGTGTTGGCAAAGTGTAGTTCAAAATCCACACTTCCCACGTATAGTTTCATAAAGTTTGTGTGAGATTCAAGATTTGGTGAGTATTGTTTACATAAACTTTCCCAAATGGAAAAATGGTCTTTATAAAAAGTTTGGATATTGATGAGCTCTAACAACTTGGTATTCAAAAGTTTTTCATTCCAAGTCATTTTCTCCCTCGTTTGACCAAAGCCCGTCTTCGAATTTGAAAACATGTTTCTCGGACTCGATCAAATTTATCCGGATGAAAATATGATCCATATATGAAATGTAGGTCTTGATGAGATCTAACAACTTTGTATTCAAAACTTTTCCATTTGAAGTACTCAGATGGGTCATTTGACCAAGTTTGACCAAAGTCAAAATAGTGGGTTTCACAAACTCACACTTTGACCGAGCCCTGGATGGCCTCAAATGGAAAACTCATGAATACAAAGTTTGATCCACCCATCAAGACCTACATTTTCTCTAATGGTCACATTTTCATTTGGAAAATTTTGGACCACTCAATTTTAAAATTTGAAAACATTCATAGCGAAACGCTAATTTTCAGAACCATGGATGGCCTCAAATGGAAAACTCATGAATACCAATATTGCTCCACTCATCAAGATCTACATTTCATATATAGACCATTTTTGCATTTGACAAAGTGTTGGCAAAGTGTAGTTCAAAATCCACACTTCCCACGTATAGTTTCATAAAGTTTGTGTGAGATTCAAGATTTGGTGAGTATTGTTTACATAAACTTTCCCAAATGGAAAAATGGTCTTTATAAAAAGTTTGGATATTGATGAGCTCTAACAACTTGGTATTCAAAAGTTTTTCATTCCAAGTCATTTTCTCCCTCGTTTGACCAAGTTTGACCAAAGCCCGTCTTCGAATTTGAAAACATGTTCCTCGGACTCGATCAAATTTATCCGGATGAAAATATGATCCATGTATGAAATGTAGGTCTTGATGAGATCTAACAACTTTTTATTCAAAAGTTTTCCATTTGAAGTACTTAGATGGGTCATTTGACCAAGTTTGACCAAAGTCAAAATAGTGGGTTTCACAAACACACACTTTGACCGAGCCCTGGATGGCCTCAAATGGAAAACTCATGAATACAAAAATTTCCACCTTTGCTAGCATCTTCATTTCCACCTTTGGCCCTTTGCTAGCATCTTCATTTCCACCTTCGCCATCAGACTCAAGACTCCTTTTGCTTAGGAGTTCTTTCATCCTGTCTAGCTCTTCTTGCATTTTCTTCATCTGCTCTTTCTGCTGCAGCTGTAAGGATGCTGTGATTTGCTCAACGATTTGTTGTTGAGTTGTTGGATCCATCTTGACCAATGTTATTCCTCACGCGGTGAAGCGTTTGTACGAGGAACCTTGCTCTGATACCAATTGAAAGGATCTAATTGGCCTAGAGGGGGGGTGAATAGGCGTATCTTAAAAACCTGAAACTCAAAAACTCAAGTTGCAGAAGTCAAATGCCTGTCGGTACCACCGACAGTTTGAGCCGGTACTACTGGTGTCACACAGCCAGTAGTACCGACGCAAACTGCTGGTACTACCGACTCCCTAAGACAGCTACGAAATCAGAGTGTAAAGTGCTTAGATTTTAGATCTGAGTTTTACCCCACTTTCCTAAGCATAGAGGAGTGTGTTGTTGGAGTTCCCTTAGCTCAATCCTTCTCCAAAACGTAGATCGACCTTTGTTTACCTGTTGAAAGAAAGAAAAGAGAGAGGAACACAAAGAACACAAGCAAGGGTAGTCGAAGCTACCTCCACAGCAAGACAAGGTATTTTTCCCGAGGTTCGGCAATCTCCACTAAGGAGTACCTACGTCCCCGTTGTTGAGGTGACCACGAAGGTCTGACCACTTAGGTCTCCTCCTCAAGCAACCACAAAGGTTGGCTTGATGTTTCCACTAAGAATCAAGGGGTAATACAAACACTTCGGGGTGCCCTCACAAATGAATCAACACGGGCAACCACGAAGAACGCCTAGCCGGCTAGGGTTCCAAAAACCCAAGAGTAACAAACACAAACCAAACCGGCAAGACGAGGAACGGAGTGCTCAAGTCGCAGATCGATGCTCCCAACTCTCTAATCTCACTTCTCTAGCTCGAATCTCTCAAGAAATGAAGTCTAGGAGCAAGAGGGACAGAGAGTGGGTGAGACAAAGCTTGGAGACTGTTTTCTCAGAGTTGGAGTAGCTAGAATGAGCAAGACAACGGTTAGAAAAGAGGGAAGAGCTATTTATACTAGAGTACAGAACACCGGCCGGTACTACCGGTGCAAACACCGGTACCACCGGCGCCCCCAGATCTAAACGTGAGAAAGCTGAGAAAGATGCGAGAAAAAAGCCTACCGGTACTACCGGCCAGCGCCGGTACTACCGGTGGAAGGCCGGTACCACCGGCAGTTCAAAATCTCGCAAAACCGCAGTTCTGCGAGAATTTGGCCTACCGGTACTACCGGCGTTTCACCGGTACTACCGGCGGTAGCCGGTACCACCGGTTAAAGCCCAGTACTACCGGTAGTTCAATTTCTCGCAAAACTCAGAAGTAGAGCTGGCACTGCCGGTACCACCGGTCCTGAGGGCCGGTACTACCGGCTCACCCTGGCAGAGAAGAAACTTTCCAGAAGTTCGTGTGTGCAAGTGTGTCTCTCAAGCGCAATACCTAAGATGACCTGAGCACCTTTATCCTCATCTTACCGACTCAATTTGCATCCCTCTTGATAGTGCGGCGTTTCCTATAACTCAACCAAGAAATAAAACTAGGTAGCTCCTTGAGTTGAAACGTCGCTTATATGAAGAAATTTTGGGGGGTGCTGTGATTCACCAAATGTGTTTGTTTGATTCCATCAATGAACTAACACCTGTGGATTACACTTGATAGACATGTTAGTTCCTAATTCGATTATCATTAATTATCAAAACCCACACCGGGGGCGAATGCACTTACAAACTCCCCCTTTTTGGTAATTGATGACAACCAACTTAGGCTTATAAAAGATTGAAAGAAGTAAAGCTTTTGAATTCCAAAAATTAGGTTGGGCTCCCCCTTAATGTATGCATTGAATTTGGAATTTCAAATCTTGATTAATATCAAGATGGCATACATTAAGATCAAGCTCCCCCTAAATTTTGTAATCCGTGGGGTGCCTAAAAAAGTGTGTGTGTGACAAGAAATAAACCGTGATGCGTATGACAGGGTATATCACAAAGAGTAAAAGAAGAATTTGAATGATTGTGCAAGAACCAAGGGACTCACAATAACCATTCAAAAACAACATTGCACCAACAAAAGTCTAAAGAAGCTAACACAAGCAGGATATAACGAGAAATAAGAGTGTTTAGCTTACAATCATCCATCACACAACGAAGTTCTTGTTCACCACACATAGTTCATCACTAAGAAAGTTTAAGACGGGCACCAACAACTAACTTATTACAGCAAATATAAGCCTAACACTCCCCCTTTGGCGGCAAGTGCCAAAAAGGGTAGGCTGCGAGGAAGAGCTAGAAAGACTACTCGTCGTCGTCGTCGTCGTCGCTGCTGTAGTTGATGATGGTACGCAGCGGCCCCTTACCATGAGGATGAGCTGAGGTAGACTGGTCGTGAGGCGGTGCAGCAGAGACAGAGGCTCTAGTGACGTCATCCGCAGCTCCAAAGAGATCCTGATAAGCAAAGCCAGCCTTGGTGTCCTCCATTGAGAAACCAGCAGGAATCCCACCACCATAGGATGAATCAAAGGCAGAGGGAGGATCCTGCTGCTCCTCATCGTCATCAGCCGAAGTCCGGTGCATGTTGTCATATTCAGCATAGGGATCCTGGAACTCACGAAGAGGAGAGGACGGAGTAAGATCTGCCTTCTCCTCAAGACGACGGAGACGCTGATCGGTCTTCTTTTGGCAATAGCAAAAATAGGAGAAGAACCGCTGCAACGCATGACGGGTAGGACTGCGGCGACCACGACCGGTTCCCTGAGGAGGAATATCTTCACCATGAGCATCAGCAGCACCAGCAGGAGTGGCAAAACCAGGGGTAGCAGCACCAGGAGTAGCAGCACCAGCAGGACTGAGAGGAGGAGCATGAGGAGGACCCAAGTGCTTTGCACGGACCGGAGCATGAATGCAAGGGTGCGAGAACTGCATGCCAGTCACTTGCTCAATAATATGCATCAGATATGGAGCATAGGGCAGGTACTTGTTGGGATCCACGGACGCATCAGCAATCTTGTTCCACATGAAATCCGAGACACCAAAGCGGCCACCATTAGCACCAAAGCGAGCCAAAATCTAAGGAGCATCTTGACGAAGGTGAATGGAATCTCCAAACTTTGGGTCAATGGTGTAGCGGATCAGGTTGTTCAGCACATAGAAGTAAGGCTTCAGGTGAGTGGTCTTGAGATCCGGATGAGCTCCTGGCTTGTACATTTCAGCAGCATCAATGTCAGCCTCAGAAATCCCTTCAGCAAAAAGGGTAGACAGCCGGGGTGCATCGCGATCCAAGTGATCAAAACCAAGCAAACGAGAGAAAGTGATAAAATCAAGGCGATAGTGAACACCTTGAGTCATCCAATGCAGCACCCTAGAGGCTTGATCGACCCACAAAGTTGCCCAAAACTGAAAGAGGATCTCCTCATTCCAATTCTTCTCAAGAGTCATAAGAGGAAGAATACGCCATTCTTCAAGCCTTTGAATCAAAGCAGTGACCTCCGGATGATTGAAATCTTGTAAGGACTTGAGGACCACAAACTTGTGCTGAAAAAGAGGTCCATTCTTGGTGGCTTTGCTGCCCTTGTAGAGGACGGACTCATAAAAGTCATTGTGAAACTGAGACCAAAACCTCTCCTCAACTCCCTCAAACTTGATGAACTTGTACGGGTTCTCGCTGCGCTGAGTTCTTAAGTCCGTAAGACGCTTCTTGTAATCAATACCAAAACGGGGCAATGTACCAGAGGGAATAGAGGGCCTCCGGACATGAGCATTGAACTGAGGATGCCATTGGAGAGTCCGGCGAGCACCAACCTCACTGAGATGCAGAGGGGAGCGACGAAGGACATTGGGGTCCATGGATCTGCCCTCCTCTTGCACAGGATCAGGCACAGCTTGACTGCGAACTCTAGCTTGATGGGAAGGAGGCGGACACGGGACGGTGTGGGTGTGAAGAGGGGCAGGAATGCCCTCATCACCAGTGGAAGCACCAGCCGCACCCGAGCTGCGAGAAGAAGTTCCACGACCACGCACCGACCGGTCCGCAGACCGACCACCGACATCACTGGAGCGAGGACGAGCACCACGAGGAGGGTTCTTGCGCTTGCCGGAATCCATGCTACAACACCACAAAGAGGGGCAGCAAGAGATCGTTACAAGGCCATACTAGAATGTAACAAGAAATCGATCAAGGCGATGGGAGGAACTGCCTTGCTCACAGGGGGCCGGTACCACCGGCCCTAGGGCCGGTACTACCGGCGGCACCGTGGAGCAAGGGAATCACCTCCAATCGACCAAATCGACCATGGGAAAGGCGCATAAAACATTCTAGAGGCAAGAACACACTAAGATAAGGAAAGGAGTACGAGGAATCGGCCTAATAATAGGTACATTGGGAGATCGGGCAACACCAAGATGTACCTTGCGTCACGAAGAAGAGGGGCCGAATCCAAGCAAACCCACGGGTCTTGGGGTTAACCAAGGACCTCCACGCGTCCCTCACGGCCGGGGCAAGGTCTTCCTCAAAGATCGGGCGAAGAAGACGAAGAAGCCGAGAGATCGGGGCAAGAGAAGAGTCGCCGCCGCCGTGAGAAGAAGAGAGAGAAAGGGACGGGCGGGTGGGTAAGAGATGGGAAAGAGAAATAACTGCGGGGGGCTTATATACCGCAGTAAAAAGCACTGCCGGTACTACCGGCTTCAGGGGCCGGTACCACCGGCGGGCCAGAGACCTGCGAGATGAATTCTGCGGGATTCTGGCCTACCGGTGCTACCGGGCTTTGGCCGGTACCACCGGCTGGAGCCGGTACCACCGGTGCTAGGCGCCGGTACCACCGGCAGGGCAAAAAAACAGCGCTTAATGATGAATTTAGTGTGGGGAACTTAAAAACAAATCAATCCTGGCCAGATTTCATCAAATCATTACAAAACAATGGCCAGCTTGAGATGTGAAAAATAGTTTTTGAAAGACACCAGAGTTTTTCACAAAGATTTGTCCTTTCTAATCGATCAAGTATGTGCAAGACATCAAGCCATGTTACGAGAATCAACGATATTTAGTTCAGGCCTCAAAGCACAAAACCTTGACTCATCTAGAGGTTTAGTGAAGATATCGGCTAACTGGTATTCGGTTCTCACATGTTGCACAGCGATATCTCCTTTGGATTGGTGGTCTCTCAGGAAGTGATGTCGAATGTCTATGTGCTTTGTTCTAGAGTGGTTTACAGGGTTATCAGCTAGCTTGATTGCCCCCTCATTGTCACACAAGAGGGGAATCTTGCTTTGCTCACAACCAAAGTCTCTCAAGGTTTGCTTCATCCAGAGTAGTTGGGCACAGCAAGCGCCTGCCGCCACATACTCGGCTTCAGCAGTGGAAAGGGCAATGGAGTTTTGTTTCTTAGAACTCCAGGACACCAAAGACCTACCAAGAAATTGGCAAGTCCCAGATGTGCTCTTTCGCTCTACCCTGCAACCGGCATAGTCCGAATCGGAGTAGCCAAGTAGAGTGAAAGTGGAGCCCTTTGGGTACCATAAGCCAAGATTAGGAGTGAACACAAGATATCGAAAGATTCTCTTAACAGCCATAAGATGACATTCTTTCGGATTAGCTTGAAATCTTGCACACATGCACACACTAAGCATAATATCAGGCCTAGATGCACAAAGGTAAAGCAAAGATCCAATCATGGAGCGATATACCTTTTGATCAATGGCCTTGCCGTCTCCATCAAGGTCAAGATGTCCGGTTGTTGGCATTGGTGTCTTTATGGGTTTGGCCTTGTCCATGTCAAACTTCTTTAGCATGTCAGTGGTGTACTTGGTTTGACTTATGAATGTGCCGTCCTTGAGTTGCTTGATTTGAAATCTAAGGAAGTAGGTCAACTCCCCCATCATGGACATCTCGAACCTCTTGGTCATAATCCTACTAAATTCCTCACTGAAGTCCGCATTAGTACTACCAAATATAATGTCATCGACATATATTTGGCATATAAAAATATCATTATTGACTTTGCGAGTAAATAAAGTGGGATCGGCTTTCCCAATCTCAAACCCTTGTTTGAGTAGGAAATCCTTGAGACAATCATACCAAGCTCTAGGGGCTTGCTTAAGCCCATAGAGTGCCTTGTCCAGCTTGTATACATGATCAGGATGATGTGGATCTTCAAAACCCGGTGGTTGCTCCACGTACACGGTTTCGGAGAGGGGGCCATTTAGGAATGCACTTTTCACGTCCATTTGAAACAACTTGAAATCATGGTGAGCAGCAAAGGCAAGTAATATACGAATAGATTCAAGCCTAGCTACAGGTGCATAAGTCTCCCCAAAATCCAAACCTTCGATTTGAGTGAAACCTTTGGCTACCAACCGAGCCTTGTTTCTAGTGACCACACCATACTCATCTTCTTTGTTGCAGAAAACCCACTTGGTACCTATCACGTTTTGCTTGGGTCTTTCCACCAAGGACCAGACTTCATTCCTAGTGAAGTTGTTTAACTCTTCTTGCATGGCCATCACCCAATCCGGATCCGCCAAGGCATCCTCCACCCTATTTGGCAACATAGAGGAGACAAAAGAGTAATGTTCACAAAAACCAACTAAACGAGAGCGTGTTGTTACCCCTCGTTGTATGTCTCCCAAAATGCTATCAACGGGATGATCCCGTTGAATAGAGTGATGGACTCTTGGGTGAGGCACCGCTGTTCTTGTTTGAATGGGACCATCATCTTCATCTTCATGGTCTTGGTTGATTGAAGAGTCTAGATCTTCAACGTTTTGATCTCCATCTTGGTTTGGTTCTTGTGCTTGAGGCGGATCTTGTCCAGCTTGTTCTCTTGAGTCATGACCTCTTCTTGATGTGGAAGCATTATCATGGGTACTGGTTGACCCATGATGCAGGTTTGGGTCACGAGGAATTTGCAAGTGTGCATCATCTTCTTCTTCTTCAACGGGTTTCACTTCACCGGTAGCAAGCTTTTTGATTACTTGGTGTGATGGCTCTTCTTTACCTAAAATTTCAGCATTGACTTGCTCCTTTTGAGAGCCGTCGCTTTCATCAAATGTCACGTCTACTGCTATTTCAATTTGACCGGTGGTCTCATTGAAAACACGATAGCCATGTTGATTAGTAGCATAACCAAGTAAGAATCCTTCATCGACCTTTGGTGCGAACTTAGAGCTTTTGGATCTTTTATTAAGTATGAAACACTTGCATCCAAAAACTCTGAAGTAATCCACCTTAGGCTTTTTACCGGTTAGGAGCTCGTAGGCAGTTTTCTTCCTCAGCTTGTGAAGATATAGGCGGTTGATAGCATGACATGCTGTGTTAACCGCTTCCGCCCAATAATCTTTTTCGGAAATCTTGTATTCATCCAACATTGCTCTTGCGGCCTCAATGAGTGTTCGGTTCTTTCTTTCCACCACACCATTTTGTTGTGGAGTGTATGCAACCGAGAACTCATGCTTGATCCCTTCTTCATCAAGGTATGCTTCAATATTGGTGTTTCTGAATTCAGTCCTGTTGTCGCTTCTCACTTTCTTGATCTTTACTTCAAATTCATTTTGAGCCCTTCTTGCAAACTTCTTGAAGATTCCTTGAGTCTCACTCTTATCCTTCAAAAAGAATACCCAAGTGAAGCGAGAAAAATCATCAACAATTACAAAACCATATTTGTTACCTCCAATGCTTATGTAAGCATTGGGTCCGAATAAATCCATGTGAAGGAGCTCAAGTGGTCTTGATGTAGTCACAATGTTCTTCGCGGGATGCTTAGCTCCAACTTGTTTTCCCGCTTGACATGCACTGCAAATTCTATCTTTCTCAAAAGAAATATTTGTTAGTCCAAGGATGTGTTCACCTCTTTGAAGATCGGCCAAGTTCCTCATCCCAACATGGGCTAGACGGCGATGCCACAACCAGCCCATGCTAGATTTTGCCACTAAACAAGTCTCGGACCCCACTCTACTAGCTGAAAAATCAACTAGATAGAGCTTGCCCTTTAGTTGACCCGTAAAAGCAATAGAGGAATCCGACCTTCTAGAGACTTCCACACTCTTATCCGTAAAGAGACAATTGTAACCCTTCTCACAAAGTTGTGAGACGGACAACAAGTTGTATCCTAACGAATCCACAAGCAAAACATTCGAAATGGAACTATCATTTGAAATTGCAATTTTACCTAAACCAAGAATATCTCCTTTACTATTGTCACCAAACGCAATCCTTTCACTTGTGGTTTGATTTGGTTGAAAGGAGGTGAACATGCTCTTCTCTCCGGTCATGTGATTGGTGCATCCACTATCGAGCACCCAACTTGGCCCACCGGAGGAATAAACCTACAAGATAAGATTAAGCCTTTGTTTTAGGTCCCGAGTTGGAACCTAGGGGGTTAGACACATAAGATTTGGGCACCCAAATACTCCTCAAGATTTGTCTCTTCTTGAGGGCGCCCACATACTTCACAACAATCTTGCCATCCTTATCCCAACAACACAAGTAATCACTGATATGATTGCGTGAGACAGGCTCTTGTTGCTTGGGCATTTCCCTTTGCTTCTTTTTGATGTCCTTGTTGCTTGCAAGTGGAATTGTAGGAGTGACAACATTGTTCACTTTGTCAATAAGGTCAACAAGAGGCACACTCTTGTTGAACTTCACACACGCCACCCCATTTATCATGTTTCTTCCATTGGCTCTACCATTATACCTGCTGTATCCGAGGCCATCCTTGATTATGGGGTGCCTTTATGCCTTGAACACATTTGCCGGTTGCTTGTCCTTGCACTTGCAACCAATTTTGACAATTGTGTTTAATCTTTGGATCTCCTTGTCCTTCTTAGCTAACTCATCAAGGTTAGTGAGACATGCATTTATATCAACATTTATGCATCTTTCACAGCTTTTACTTGTGGAGGCTTTTGAATCCTTGGAAATGGTAGAGATGCTAGTCCAAAGCTTTTCATAGTTTTGTTCAAGCTCATGATATTTTGTTGTCAAGCTTGTGAGGCTTTCTTGAGCCAAACTATGATTAGTCTTTAGGCTAGCCAAAGATCCATTGAGTGAAGAATGTTCCTTAGTCAATCGCTCATTGGAGTCCTTGACTAAAGACAATTCCACACCCAATTTCTCAACCCTCTCCTTTTCCTTGGAGATACAAACTTCGAGCCCTTGGTTCTTCTCCCTTTCCTCTAGGAGCAATTCCCCTTGCGACTCGATGCATGACTCAAGCTTGTCATTAGCGTATATTAGTTTTAGAATTTTAGTTGCAGCAGCTTTACTATATTTTTGAATGAGATTGTTGGCATAGTTTTCATCATCTTCATTATCACTATTATAGTCACTAGTGGTTTGAGGAGAGAAGTCAGCTTGTACCTTATCTCCTTTTGCCATAAGGCATGTAGGGGTGTCATCATCGTCATCGGAGAGGTTGGCGAAGAGCCTAGGCGATGAATGGATGTCGGAGATGAGTGCTGTTGATGAGGCAACGTTGGTGAGGATCTTGTTTGGGGAGGATCCTTCTTGTACTGCGATGGCAGCTACGCTCTTCTTCTCATTGTCATCATCATCACTGTCACTGTCCGATTGCCATTCTTGCCCGAGGTGAGCTTCCCCTTTCTTCTTGTCTTTGTACTTCTTGTCATTTTGTTTGGTGTACCTTGACTTCTTTCCTTTATTTGGACAATCTGCTGCAAGATGGCTGGTGTCACCACACTCATAGCAAAACCTCTTCCTATATGGCTTGCTTCCTCCGTATCTCCTCATCTTATCTTTCTTCATTCTCAGATAGTTCTTGTAGTTTCCCACTAGCATAGCTTGTTCTTCATCGAGATCATCATCCTCTTTGTGCTTATGCTCACAACATCCTTTGTTGCAATGACTTGACTCACTTCCATGTGAAGCTATGAGTGCTATGTTCTTTCTTTGATTTAGGGCTTCTTTGGCTTCATCATCCAAGATTTCATGGTGCATCAACTTTGCTAGCATTTCTTGAGGAGTCATAGTATGATAGTTGTCTTTCTCCATGATAATGGATGCGAGCATGTTGTTCCTTTGTCTATACACCCTACAAATCTTTCTTGCTGCAGAGTTGTCATCCCATGTTGTTGCTCCAAGTGCTCTAATTTGATTGATTAATGACATAAACCTATCAAACATGGCTTTTGTTGTTTCTCCCTCAAGTATGCAAAAGTTCTCAATCTTGCTTTGCAAGAGCTCAATGTTTCCTACTCTTACACTCTTGTCTCCTTCAAATGACACTTTCAAGGTGTCCCAAATCTGCTTAGCATTCACCATACCGTTTACTTTGTTGTTGTCTTCCGGAGTGAGACATTGCAGAATCAAGGTGGCAGCTGTTGCATTGAGGTGAAAGTCTCTCTCATCTTCGGAAGTCCACTCACTTGGATTTTGCGGTGGATTCATTCCAATGTCCACTACTTCCCAGCATCTTGCTGCAATGAGATGCAACTTCATTCTATGAGCCCAATCGGTATACCTTATACCATCAAATGGAGGTGGCTTTCCAGGATTGATCATCGGCAATGTTGGATTTTTGCTTGAGCTGCTGTAATCAAACCCAGTGTTGTTGTAGGACTTTGGCCCTTTGCTAGCATCTTCATTTCCACCTTCGCCATCAGACTCAAGACTCCTTTTGCTTAGGAGTTCTTTCATCTTGTCTAGCTCTTCTTGCATTTTCTTCATCTGCTCTTTCTGCTGCAGCTGTAAGGATGCTGTGATTTGTGCTGTGATTTGCTCAACGATTTATTGTTGAGTTGTTGGATCCATCTTGACCAATGTTATTCCTCACGCGGTGAAGCGTTTGTACGAGGAACCTTGCTCTGATACCAATTGAAAGGATCTAATTGGCCTAGAGGGGGGGTGAATAGGCGTATCTTAAAAACCTGAAACTCAAAAACTCAAGTTGCAGAAGTCAAATGCCTGTCGGTACCACCGACAGTTTGAGCCGGTACTACTGGTGTCACACAGCCAGTAGTACCGACGCAAACTGCTGGTACTACCGACTCCCTAAGACAGCTACGAAATCAGAGTGTAAAGTGCTTAGATTTCAGATCTGAGTTTTACCCCACTTTCCTAAGCATAGAGGAGTGTGTTGTTGGAGTTCCCTTAGCTCAATCCTTCTCCAAAACGTAGATCGACCTTTGTTTACCTGTTGAAAGAAAGAAAAGAGAGAGGAACACAAAGAACACAAGCAAGGGTAGTCGAAGCTACCTCCACAGCAAGACAAGGTATTTTTCCCGAGGTTCGGCAATCTCCACTAAGGAGTACCTACGTCCCCGTTGTTGAGGTGACCACGAAGGTCTGACCACTTAGGTCTCCTCCTCAAGCAACCACAAAGGTTGGCTTGATGTTTCCACTAAGAATCAAGGGGTAATACAAACACTTCGGGGTGCCCTCACAAATGAATCAACACGGGCAACCACGAAGAACGCCTAGCCGGCTAGGGTTCCAAAAACCCAAGAGTAACAAACACAAACCAAACCGGCAAGACGAGGAACGGAGTGCTCAAGTCGCAGATCGATGCTCCCAACTCTCTAATCTCACTTCTCTAGCTCGAATCTCTCAAGAAATGAAGTCTAGGAGCAAGAGGGACAGAGAGTGGGTGAGACAAAGCTTGGAGACTGTTTTCTCAGAGTTGGAGTAGCTAGAATGAGCAAGACAACGGTTAGAAAAGAGGGAAGAGCTATTTATACTAGAGTACAGAACACCGGCCGGTACTACCGGTGCAAACACCGGTACCACCGGCGCCCCCAGATCTAAACGTGAGAAAGCTGAGAAAGATGCGAGAAAAAAGCCTACCGGTACTACCGGCCAGCGCCGGTACTACCGGTGGAAGGCCGGTACCACCGGCAGTTCAAAATCTCGCAAAACCGCAGTTCTGCGAGAATTTGGCCTACCGGTACTACCGGCGTTAGCCGGTACCACCGGTTAAAGCCCGGTACTACCGGTAGTTCAATTTCTCGCAAAACTCAGAAGTAGAGCTGGCACTGCCGGTACCACCGGCCCTGAGGGCCGGTACTACCGGCTCACCCTGGCAGAGAAGAAACTTTCCAGAAGTTCGTGTGTGCAAGTGTGTCTCTCAAGCGCAATACCTAAGATGACCTGAGCACCTTTATCCTCATCTTACCGACTCAATTTGCATCCCTCTTGATAGTGCGGCGTTTCCTATAACTCAACGAAGAAATAAAACTAGGTAGCTCCTTGAGTTGAAACGTCGCTTATATGAAGAAATTTTGGGGGGTGCTGTGATTCACCAAATGTGTTTGTTTGATTCCATCAATGAACTAACACCTGTGGATTACACTTGATAGACATGTTAGTTCCTAATTCGATTGTCATTAATTATCAAAACCCACACCGGGGGCGAATGCACTTACAAACTCCCCCTTTTTGGTAATTGATGACAACCAACTTAGGCTTATAAAAGATTGAAAGAAGTAAAGCTTTTGAATTCCAAAAATTAGGTTGGGCTCCCCCTTAATGTATGCATTGAATTTAGAATTTCAAATCTTGATTAATATCAAGATGGCATACATTAAGATCAAGCTTATGAAATGTAGGTCTTGATGAGATCTAACAACTTTGTATTCAAAAGTTTTCCAATTGAAGTACTCAAATGGGTCATTTGACCAAGTTTGACCAAAGTCAAAATAGTGGGTTTCACAAACTCACACTTTGACCGAGCCCTGGATGGCCTCAAATGGAAAACTCATGAATACAAAGTTTGATCCACCCATCAAGACCTACATTTTCTCTAATGGTCACATTTTCATTTGAAAAATTTTGGACCACTGAATTTTAAAATTTGAAAACATTCATAGCGAAACGCTAATTTTCAGAACCATGGATGGCCTCAAATGGAAAACTCATGAATACCAATATTGCTCCACTCATCAAGATCTACATTTCATATATAGACCATTTTTGCATTTGACAAAGTGTTGGCAAAGTGTAGTTCAAAATCCACACTTCCCACGTATAGTTTCATAAAGTTTGTGTGAGATTCAAGATTTGGTGAGTATTGTTTACATACACTTTCCAAAATGAAAAATGGTCTATATAAAAAGTTTGGATATTGATGAGCTCTAACAACTTGGTATTCAAAAGTTTTTCATTCCAAGTCATTTTCTCTCTCGTTTGACTAAGTTTGGCGAAAGCCCGTCTTCGAATTTGAAAACATGTTCCTCGGACTCGATCAAATTTATCCAGATGAAAATGTGATCCATATATGAAATGTAGGTCTTGATGAGATCTAACAACTTTTTATTCAAAAGTTTTCCATTTGAAGTACTTAGATGGGTCATTTGACCAAGTTTGACCAAAGTCAAAATAGTGGGTTTCACAAACACACACTTTGACCGAGCCTTGGATGGCCTCAAATGGAAAACTCATGAATACAAAGTTTGATCCACCCATCAAGACCTACATTTTCTCTAATGATCACATTTTCATTTGAAAAATTTTGGACCACTGAATTTTAAAATTTGAAAAAATTCATAGCGAAACGCTAGTTTTCAGAACCATGGATGGCCTCAAATGGAAAACTCATGAATACCAATATTGCTCCACTCATCAAGATCTACATTTCATATATAGACCATTTTTGCATTTGACAAAGTGTTGGCAAAGTGTATGTCACACCCTGGCTTTTAAAATAAGACCAGAGTCGTCATATGTGTGCCCAGGAAGTCCACACATACAACAAAGAATAGAAATATCAGAAACAATGTTATATATAGCGGAAAACATATTTATATTAACACTTACAAACATCAGAGTACGCGGAATCAGTAGCTAAACTTCTTAGGCTCCATTCTTCTCAGGGACGGTTGACTGGGGGCTCCGTACGCCAAGCACTTCTAACAAGCTTCTAGAAAACTCCACAATATCTTTATCCTTCTTCTGAGCAGCATTTTACTACACACTGGGGGTATGGGGGAAATAGCAAGGGTGAGTTCATGTCGAACTCAACAAGTACAAGCGGAAAGTATAATGACATGCAAGGCTTAATCAAAGGAAAAGCTGATATTGTTTCACTGCAGGTGAGCTTTTAAGTTGGTACACTTTTATTACAATTCTTTTATTAAACAACCTATTACTAGTGGTGAGTAGAATATCCCAACCCTTAATTAGATGGAAGTAGATAAACCATTTTATTAATCATCATTATTATTATTATTACTGAGGTAGCAACCTCAGATAGTAACTCGGGGTAGCAACCCCATTAAGGTCATGGGATAGCAATCCCAATTAAGAACACAGGATAGCAATCCTGCCAACACGGAATAGCCATTCCGCCAAAGCACGAGGTAGCAACCTCAACCAAAATCCGCCTCTAAGTTCCATGTGATTCCAATTTGCTCATCAAGTGAGGGTCTGGGCCGCTCGTGACCGTGAGCACGGCTGATATATCAGTTTTACACTCTGCAGAGGTGTGCACGTTCACTCCAAGTCATGATTCCCATTTGCCCGGGGTCGCGACTCCCCAAAACACTACCAAGGTGAGCAGGCAGGGTTTCACTACGAGACCTTTCACAGGGTCCAGCTAATAGGATGCCACTCGTAAGTTTTGGCCGGGGCGCTCGGCAGTCGATACCCATAGCCATGGCATACCGATCAACCGACAACTTAATATTCATTACCCAAGTTACTTCCTCACGCCTACCCGGAAAGTAACACCCTACTAGTGGAGGTCCTGATAATTAGTCATGCCAGAGCCATATAGCTTGGAGCTGCACTGTATGTCCTAGGGGGCCGCTCCATGACTAAGTCCTTATGGAGAGCAGAGACGGGTACGCCCGGCAACCGGGCCAACCAACAGTACCCGCTCCCCCTTTCCTCAACAAACCACGATGCTCACAAGCACCGCAACATCTCCGTCACCGAAGTGACCATTATCCACCATTGGAGCATTATTCATCATTGAAGAATTCATTAGACAAGATTATTGCTTTTATTATTATATAGATTAGATGAGTAGAGCAGCTAAGCATAACTAGTGTTCTGTATTCTACCCATGTATAAAACCTAGGAGTACAAGGAATATAGTAGAAGACTAGTCATGTCCTTAGGGTTTGCAGTATTAAGACACATGCAATGGAAAGTAAATGTATTTAAAGTTCATAGGTACAATATGATCAAAGGGTGCCTGCACTTGCCTTTATTCCCAGTGTATATCTGCTCAGAAATATTTGACTTCTTTCTTGTGATCTTTATCTTCTATTGCAACTGTCGGTCCATAGCTCCTGGTCTTCACACTGTTGACGAATCATGCTTCTTCTACTCGTAGTAACCAAGCAACACAAACAGACAAACAAACAATCACGACTAAGAACAAACGACAATCAAAAGAAAAGCTTAGAAAGAGCACACTAAACGACACGGCTTATTTCTACGATCGTGGTCACACAAGAACGATTGAGAACGGAGCTATCGTTAAACGGACACGACTTTCGAGGTTTGCAACATAACACAGAACACAGACTATACGCTTGGATTATTTTATTAGATGAATTATGGTGACAGATATTCAAGAGAAAAGTCATAAAATGGAGTTAAACAAATCATAATTATCAAATATGAAGTATAGTTCTAGTCATACTCTATTTATAAATAATTATAGAAATTATTTAAACTATTTTAGCATTTATAGCTTAGAGAATATAAAACGAGTGAGAGCAACTTAATTAGAATCACTATTTATTTTTAAAGTTGAGCGGAGCAAGTCATAATTAACAAGGCATTTATGTTGATATTATATAATTAATATGATTTATGAAAGATCAGAGATAAACCTAAACTACTTCAAATTCAAAAAGACATTGAATAAATACTAATCAAAATTATCTAAAACAACTTTATATGATCATATTTAAACAAGGCAAATTAATAATTAATAAATACACATTTAAGTTGACAAGTAATTATAAAAAGGTTAATATTTGCATATGTTACTCTTATTTAGAAACAAATATGTGCAATCATTAATCAAATTATGTTTTATTTAGAAAGAACCTTTACAAACCTTAACCATATTGTGGTTATAAACATTTAACATTATTTATGTCACTTAAAAGATTTACGATTTGGAAACATAAAACATGCGACAAAAACAAACAAAAGCATAGATGGCTCGAGGTTGAACTAAGTGAGTTATATTAGAAAGGTATTAATGTTGACACTAATCATATTAGCATTGTTTATTAAAGTCCAAACTTATATACCTAAATTGCTTGTAATTAAAAATACATTAGTGTTGGTATTAATCATATTATAATTAATTTATGAAAGACCAATATATAAACCTAACTTTATTTTATTAAACATGACATTAGATAAATATTATCCAAATTAATTACATGCTTCATATTTAACTAAATAAATTATAATTAAGAAACATTTAAGCTAATATTAATCGGGTCAATATTTATTTATTTATTTATAAGGTTGAAATTATAAACCTAATTCGCTTTTAATTTAGAAGAGCAATCACTAATCAGTAACCAAATTCATATGATTAGAACTTATAAACACATAACATGGCAACGATCATAACTTACATCATAGCAACAAGAACAGAATTATAACCCTAGGTTATTTTTAGTTAGAAAGTTATTAAATAAATATTAAACAAATTACATTTAAATTAATAAATGTATAAACAAGTCACATAATAAATGTTTACACTACTGCGTAGAACATGACGACATGAATCTACCGCAACTAGAACGACTTGAATCGGAATTCAAACAATTAAACTATGGCTAATCTCGTTCAGTGGCAATTCCGTAAATAAGAGCATCTTCTACCTTGGTCCATCTACATCCATCTCACGAACGTGCACAGAGAAGATCCTGCTGCTGCTGTACTTCGTGGGGAAGGAGGGGCCTGGCCGGCCGGCCAGCCAGCCAGAGGCTTGGCGCGGCAGCGCGAGGCCACCGCGGCGTGGACCCGCACGCGGGCTCCTCGGCCAATGCTCGCTCGGCATGGGCTGGACGCCGGCGGCAGCTGGCTAGCACCGCTCGCATGGCTGCTGCCAGCGCAGAGCGCACGAGGCCAGGGCGCGGGTTCGGCTGGGGGTTGCGTGATGTGGTGCTGCTGGTCTGAAGGGCACCGTGGTGTGCCGACCGAAGGAGACGAAGAATGAGCTCGTCCATGGATGACCTCGCCGGAAAAGAGAAGAAAAGATTAGGGAAACGATAAACGAGTACGGATTCGCGAAAACAATGGCGTGCCGCTGTAGAGAAGATCGAGACGAACCTCGGGATAGTGACGGTTTTCGCAGAGGACGCCGGAGTTGGCCGTACCGGAAAAGTTCGCCGAAAACGAGATCCGAAACTTCAGCAATGGATCTGCGGGGCTACGAAAGGCGGCTCGCGAAAGCGATCGTACTTTTAAAATCAGCGTGTCGAGGGGTACGCCGGCATATATATAGGTCTAGGGTTTGGAAAAGTTTCGGAATTTCTTAATTTCAGGATTCTAAATAAATCATTTTCAGTTCCAAAATAATTCTAGAAAAAGCTGAAATCATTTTAAATCCTGAAAAATATTTTAAAAATTCCAAAAATCCAAGAAAAACTTGTAGAGATGGATTGGGAGATTTTGAATCCAAATAAAGTTTTTGAGGGCCATGAAAAAGTAGTTTAGACCATCTAAAATTAGATTTTGCTTTAGAAAAAAAAATAGAAAAAGTCACGAAAAAGTCCAGAAAATTCTCACGAAGGATCAAACGGCATCTAAACGTGTTTTTAAAATATTAGCACACACAAAAACAACAACTCAAGTAATATACAAGCATCACATCAACAAAAGCTCGTCTAATTAATTCCAAAACATTTGAAAATCACCATTTTTCTTTGATAAAAATATATAAAAATCTAAACTATTGTTGGAAAATTTTATCCATATATTAAAAATCGTTTATTTTATTTAGTATTTTATAATAACAACCCAAAATTAAAATTTTGGGGTGTTATAGTGTCGTTCAAAATCCACACTTCCCACGTATAGTTTCATAAAATTTGTGTGAGATTCAAGATTTGGTGAGTATTATTTACATAAACTTTCCCAAATGAAAAATGGTCTATATAAAAAGTTTGGATATTGATGAGCTCTAACAACTTGGTATTCAAAAGTTTTTCATTCCAAGTCATTTTCTCCCTCGTTTGACCAAGTTTGACCAAAGCCCGTCTTCGAATTTGAAAACATGTTCCTCGGACTCGATCAAATTTATCCGGATGAAAATATGATCCATATATGAAATGTAGGTCTTGATGAGATTTAACAACTTTGTAATCAAAAGTTTTCCATTTGAAGTACTCAGATGGGTCATTTGACCAAGTTTAACCAAAGTCAAAATAGTGGGTTTCACAAACTCACACTTTGACCGAGTCATGGATGGCCTCAAATGCAAAACTCATGAATACAAAGTTTGATCCACCCATCAAGACCTACATTTTCTCTAATGGTCACATTTTCATTTGAAAAATTTTGGACCACTCAATTTTAAAATTTGAAAACATTCATAGCGAAACGCTAATTTTCAGAACCATGGATGGCCTCAAATGGAAAACTAATGAATACCAATATTGCTCCACTCATCAAGATCTACATTTCATATATATACCATTTTTGCATTTGACAAAGTGTTGGCAAAGTGTAGTTCAAAATCCACACTGCCCACGTATAATTTCATAAAGTTTGTGTGAGATTCAAGATTTGGTGAGTATTGTTTACATAAACTTTCCCAAATGAAAAATGGTCTATATAAAAAGTTTGGATATTGATGAGCTCTAACAACTTGGTATTCAAAAGTTTTTCATTCCAAGTCATTTTCTCCCTCGTTTGACCAAGTTTGACCAAAGCCAGTCTTCGAATTTGAAAACATGTTCCTCGGACTCGATCAAATTTATCCGGATGAAAATATGATCCATATATGAAATGTAGGTCTTGATGAGATCTAACAACTTTTTATTCAAAATTTTTCCATTTGAAGTACTTAGATGGGTCATTTGACCAAGTTTGACCAAAGTCCAAATAGTGGGTTTCACAAACACACACTTTGACCGAGCCCTAGATGGCCTCAAATGGAAAACTCATGAATACAAAGTTTGATCCACCCATCAAGACCTACATTTTCTCTAATGGTCACATTTTCATTTGAAAAATTTTGGACCACTCAATTTTTGAAATTTGAAAAAATTCATAGCGAAACGCTAATTTTCAGAACCATGGATGGCCTCAAAAGGAAAACTCATGAATACCAATATTGCTCGACTCATCAAGATCTACATTTCAAATATAGACCATTTTTGCATTTGACAAAGTGTTGGCAAAGTGTAGTTCAAAATCCACACTTCCCACGTATAGTTTCATAAAGTTTGTGTGAGATTCAAGATTTGGTGAGTATTGTTTACATAAACTTTCCCAAATGGAAAAATGGTCTATATAAAAAGTTTGGATATTGATGAGCTCTAACAACTTGGCATTCAAAAGATTTTCATTCCAAGTCATTTTCTCCGTCGTTTGACCAAGTTTGACCAAAGCCCGTCTTCGAATTTGAAAACATGTTCCTCGGACTCGATCAAATTTATCCGGATGAAAATATGATCCATATATGAAATGTAGGTCTTGATGAGATTTAACAACTTTGTAATCAAAAGTTTTCCATTTGAAGTACTCAGATGGGTCATTTGACCAAGTTTTACCAAAGTCAAAATAGTGGGTTTCACAAACTCACACTTTGACCGAGTCATGGATGGCCTCAAATGGAAAACTCATGAATACAAAGTTTGATCCACCCATCAAGACCTACATTTTCTCTAATGGTCACATTTTCATTTGAAAAATTTTGGACCACTCAATTTTAAAATTTGAAAACATTCATAGCGAAACGCTAATTTTCAGAACCATGGATGGCCTCAAATGGAAAACTAATGAATACCAATATTGCTCCACTCATCAAGATCTACATTTCATATATAGACCATTTTTGCATTTGACAAAGTGTTGGCAAAGTGTAGTTCAAAATCCACACTGCCCACGTATAATTTCATAAAATTTGTGTGAGATTCAAGATTTGGTGAGTATTGTTTACATAAACTTTCCCAAATGAAAAATGGTCTATATAAAAAGTTTGGATATTGATGAGCTCTAACAACTTGGTATTCAAAAGTTTTTCATTCCAAGTCATTTTCTCCCTCGTTTGACCAAGTTTGACCAAAGCCAGTCTTCGAATTTGAAAACATGTTCCTCGGACTCGATCAAATTTATCCGGATGAAAATATGATCCATATATGAAATGTAGGTCTTGATGAGATCTAACAACTTTTTATTCAAAATTTTTCCATTTGAAGTACTTAGATGGGTCATTTGACCAAGTTTGACCAAAGTCCAAATAGTGGGTTTCACAAACACACACTTTGACCGAGCTCTAGATGGCCTCAAATGGAAAACTCATGAATACAAAGTTTGATCCACCCATCAAGACCTACATTTTCTCTAATGGTCACATTTTCATTTGAAAAATTTTGGACCACTCAATTTTTGAAATTTGAAAAAATTCATAGCGAAACGCTAATTTTCAGAACCATGGATGGCCTCAAATGGAAAACTCATGAATACCAATATTGCTCCACTCATCAAGATCTACATTTCAAATATAGACCATTTTTGCATTTGACAAAGTGTTGGCAAAGTGTAGTTCAAAATCCACACTTCCCACGTATAGTTTAATAAAGTTTGTGTGAGATTCAAGATTTGGTGACTATTGTTTACATAAACTTTCCCAAATGGAAAAATGGTCTATATAAAAAGTTTGGATATTGATGAGCTCTAACAACTTGGCATTCAAAAGATTTTCATTCCAAGTCATTTTCTCCGTCGTTTGACCAAGTTTGACCAAAGCCCGTCTTCGAATTTGAAAACATGTTCCTCGGACTCGATCAAATTTATCCGGATGAAAATATGATCCATATATGAAATGTTGGTCTTGATGAGATCTAACAACTTTGTATTCAAAAGTTTTCCATTTGAAGTACTTAGATGGGTCATTTGACCAAGTTTGACCAAAGTCAAAATAGTGGGTTTCACAAACACACACTTTGACCGAGCCCTGAATGGCCTCAAATGGAAAACTCATGAATACAAAGTTTGATCCACCCATCAAGACCTACATTTTCTCTAATGATCACATTTTCATTTGAAAAATTTTGGACCACTGAATTTTAAAATTTGAAAACATTCATAGCGAAACGCTAATTTTCAGAACCATGGATGGCCTCAAATGGAAAACTCATGAATACCAATATTGCTCCACTCATCAATATCTACATTTCATATATAGACCATTTTTGCATTTGACAAAGTTTTGGCAAAGTGTAGTTCAAAATCCACAATTCCCACGTATAGTTTCATAAAGTTTGTGTGAGATTCAAGATTTGGTGAGTATTGTTTACATAAACTTTCCCAAATGGAAAAATGGTCTGTATAAAAAGTTTGGATATTGATGAGCTCTAACAACTTGGTATTCAAAAGTTTTTCATTCCAAGTCATTTTCTCCGTCGTTTGACCAAGTTTGACCAAAGCCTGTCTTCGAATTTCAAAACATATTCCTCGAACTCGATCAAATTTATCCGGATGAAAATATGATCCATATATGAAATGTAGGTCATGATGAGATCTAACAACTTTTTATTCAAAAGTTTTCCATTTCAAGTACTTAGATGGGTCATTAGACCAAGTTTGACCAAAGTCAAAATAGTGGGTTTCAAAAACACACACTTTGACCGAGCCCTGGATGGCCTCAAATGGAAAACTCATGAATACAAAGTTTGATCCACCCATCAAGACCTACATTTTCTCTATTGGTCACATTTTCATTTGAAAAATTTTGGACCACTGAATTTTAAAATTTGAAAAAATTCATAGCGAAACGCTAATTTTCAGAACCATGGATGGCCTCAAATGGAAAACTCATGAATACCAATATTGCTCCACTCATCAAGATCTACATTTCATATATAGACCATTTTTGCATTTGACAAAGTGTTGGCAAAGTGTAGTTCAAAATCCACACTTCCCACGTATAGTTTCATAAAGTTTGTGTGAGATTCAAGATTTGGTGAGTATTGTTTACATAAACTTTCCCAAATGAAAAATGGTCTATATAAAAAGTTTGGATATTGATGAGCTCTAACAACTTGGTATTCAAAAGTTTTTCATTCCAAGTCATTTTCTCCGTCGTTTGATCAAGTTTGACCAAAGCCCGTCTTCGAATTTCAAAACATGTTCCTCGGACTCGATCAAATTTATCCGGATGAAAATATGATCCATATATTAAATGTAGGTCTTGATGAGATCTAACAACTTTTTATTCAAAAGTTTTCCATTTGAAGTACTTAGATGGGTCATTTGACCAACTTTGACCAAAGTCAAAATAGTGGGTTTCACAAACACACACTTTGACCGAGCCCTGGATGGCCTCAAATGGAAAACTCATGAATACAAAGTTTGATCCACCCATCAAGACCTACATTTTCTCTAATGGTCACGTTTTCATTTGAAAAATTTTGGACCACTGAATTTTAAAATTTGAAAACATTCATAGCGAAACGCTAATTTTCAGAACCATGGATGGCCTCAAATGGAAAACTCGTGAATACCAATATTGCTCCACTCATCAAGATCTACATTTCATATATAGACCATTTTTGCATTTGTCAAAGTGTTGGCAAAGTGTAGTTCAAAATCCACACTTCCCACGTATAGTTTCATAAAGTTTGTGTGAGATTCAAGATTTGGTGAGTATTGTTTACATAAACTTTCCCAAATGAAAAATGGTCTATATAAAAAGTTTGGATATTGATGAGCTCTAACAACTTGGTATTCAAAAGTTTTTCATTCCAAGTCGTTTTCTCCCTCGTTTGACCAAGTTTGACCAAAGCCCGTCTTCGAATTTGAAAACATGTTCCTCGGACTCGATCAAATTTATCCGGATGAAAATATGATCCATATATTAAATGTAGGTCTTGATGAGATCTAACAACTTTGTATTCAAAAGTTTTCCATTTGAAGTACTCAAATGGGTCATTTGACCAAGTTTGACCAAAGTCAAAATAGTGGGTTTCACAAACACACACTTTGACCGAGCCCTGGATTGCCTCAAATGGAAAACTCATGAATACAAAGTTTGATCCACCCATCAATACCTACATTTTCTCTAATGGTCACATTTTCATTTGAAAAATTTTGGACCACTCAATTTTAAAATTTGAAAAAATTTATAGCGAAACACTAATTTTCAAAACCATGGATGGCCTCAAATGGAAAACTCATGAATACCAATATTGCTCCAATCGTCAAGATCTACATTTCATATATAGACCATTTTTGCATTTGACAAAGTGTTGGCAAAGTGTAGTTCAAAATCCACACTTCCCACGTATAGTTTCATAAAGTTTGTGTGAGATTCAAGATTTGGTGAGTATTGTTTACATAAACTTTCCCAAATGAAAAATGGTCTATATAAAAAGTTTGGATATTGATGAGCTCTAAGAACTTGGTATTCAAAAGTTTTTCATTCCAAGTCATTTTCTCCCTTGTTTGACCAAGTTTGACCAAAGCCCGTCTTCGAATTTGAAAACATGTTCCTCGGACTCGATCAAATTTATCCGGATGAAAATATGATCCATATATGAAATGTAGGTCTTGATGAGATCTAACAACTTTGTATTCAAAAGTTTTCCATTTGAAGTACTCAAATGGGTCATTTGACCAAGTTTGACCAAAGTCAAAATAGTGGGTTTCACAAACACACACTTTGACCGAGCCCTGGATTGCCTCAAATGGAAAACTCATGAATACAAAGTTTGATCCACCCATCAATACATACATTTTCTCTAATGGTCACATTTTCATTTGAAAAATTTTGGACCACTCAATTTTAAAATTTGAAAAAAATCATAGCGAAACACTAATTTTCAAAACCATGGATGGCCTCAAATGGAAAACTCATGAGTACCAATATTGCTCCACTCATCAAGATCTACATTTCATATATAGACCATTTTTGCATTTGACAAAGTGTTGGCAAAGTGTAGTTCAAAATCCACACTTCCCACGTGTAATTTCATAAAGTTTGTGTGACATTCAAGATTTGGTGAGTATTGTTTACATAACTTTCCCAAATGGAAAGGTCTG
>NC_012879.2:16785941-16798807 GCF_000003195.3 Sorghum bicolor | reverse complement strand
TATATGAAATGTAGGTCTTGATGAGATCTACAACTTTTTATTCAAAAGTTTTCCATTGGAAGTACTCAAATGGGTCATTTGACCAAGTTTGACCAAAGTCAAAATAGTGGGCTTCACAAACACACACTTTGACCGAGCCCTGGATGGCCTCAAATGGAAAACTCATGAATACAAAGTTTGATCCACCCATCAATACCTAAATTTTCTCTAATGGTCACATTTTCATTTGAAAAATTTTGGACCACTGAATTTTAAAATTTGAAAAAATTCATAGCGAAACGCTAATTTTTAGAACCATGGATGGCCTCAAATGGAAAACTCATGAATACCAATATTGCTCCACACATCAAGATCTACATTTCATATATAGACCATTTTTGCATTTGACAAAGTGTTGGCAAAGTGTAGTTCAAAATCCACATTTCCCGCGTATAGTTTCATAAAGTTTGTGTTACATTCAAGATTTGGTGAGTATTGTTTACATAAACTTTCCCAAATGGAAAAATGGTCTGTATAAAAAGTTTGGATATTGATGAGCTCTAACAACTTGGTATTCAAAAGTTTTTTATTCCAAGTCATTTTCTCCGTCGTTTGACCAAGTTTGACCAAAGCCCGTCTTCGAATTTCAAAACATATTCCTCGAACTCGATCAAATTTATCCGGATGAAAATGTGATCCATATATGAAATGTAGCTCTTGATGAGATCTAACAACTTTGTATTCAAAAGTTTTCCATTTGAAGTACTTAGATGGGTCATTTGACCAAGTTTGACCAAAGTCAAAATAGTGGGTTTCACAAACACACACTTTGACCGAGCCCTGGATGGCCTCAAATGGAAAACTCATGAATACAAAGTTTGATCCACCCATCAAGACCTTCATTTTATCTAATGATCACATTTTCATTTGAAAAATTTTGGACCACTGAATTTTAAAATTTGAAAACATTCATAGCGAAACGCTAATTTTCAGAACCATGGATGGCCTCAAATGGAAAACTCATGAATACCAATATTGCTCCACTCATCAAGATCTACATTTCATATATAGACCATTTTTGCATTTGACAAAGTGTTGGCAAAGTGTAGTTGAAAATCCACACTTCCCACGTATAGTTTCATAAAGTTTGTGTGAGATTCAAGATTTGGTGAGTATTGTTTACATAAACTTTCCCAAATGAAAAATGGTCTCATATAAAAAGTTTGAATATTGATGAGCTCTAACAACTTGGTATTCAAAAGTTTTTCATTCCAAGTCATTTTCTCCGTCGTTTGACCAAGTTTGACCAAAGCAAGTCTTCGAATTTGAAAACATGTTCCTCGGACTCGATCAAATTTATCCGGATGAAAATATGATCCATATATGGAATGTAGGTCTTGATGAGATCTAACAACTTTGTATTCAAAAGTTTTCCATTTGAAGTACTTAGATGGGTCATTTGACCAAGTTTGACCAAAGTCAAAATAGTGGGTTTCACAGACACACACTTTGACCGAGCCCTGGATGGCCTCAAATGGAAAACTCATGAATACAAAGTTTGATCCACCCATCAAGACCTTCATTTTCTCTAATGGTCACATTTTCATTTGAAAAATTTTGGACCACTCGATTTTAGTATTTGAAAAAATTCATAGCGTAACGCTAATTTTCAGAACCATGGATGACCTCAAATGGAAAACTCATGAATACAAAGTTTGATCCACCCATCAAGACCTACAGTTTCTCTAATGATCACATTTTCATTTGAAAAATTTTGGACCACTGAATTTTAAAATTTGAAAAAATTCATAGCGAAACGCTAATTTTCAGAACCATGGATGGCCTCAAATGGAAAACTCATGAATACCAATATTGCTCCACACATCAAGATCTACATTTCATATATAGACCATTTTTGCATTTGACAAAGTGTTGGCAAAGTGTAGTTCAAAATCCACACTTCCCACGTATAGTTTCATAAAGTTTGTGTGACATTCAAGATTTGGTGAGTATTGTTTACATAAACTTTCCCAAATGGAAAAATGGTCTGTATAAAAAGTTTGGATATTGATGAGCTCTAACAACTTGGTATTCAAAAGTTTTTCATTCCAAGTCATTTTCTCCGTCGTTTGACCAAGTTTGACCAAAGCCCGTCTTCGAATTTCAAAACATATTCCTCGAACTCGATCAAATTTATCCAGATGAAAATATGATCCATATATGAAATGTAGGTCATGATGAGATCTAACAACTTTTTATTCAAAAGTTTTCCATTTCAAGTACTTAGATGGGTCATTTGACCAAGTTTGACCAAAGTCAAAATAGTGGGTTTCACAAACACACACTTTGACCGAGCCATGGATTGCCTCAAATGGAAAACTCATGAATACAAAGTTTGATCCACCCATCAAGACCTACATTTTCTCTATTGGTCACATTTTCAGTTGAAAAATTTTGGACCACTCAATTTTAAAATTTGAAAAAATTCATAGCGAAACGCTAATTTTCAGAACCATGGATGGCCTCAAATGGAAAACTCATGAATACCAATATTGCTCCACTCATCAAGATCTACATTTCATATATAGACCATTTTTGCATTTGACAAAGTGTTGGCAAAGTGTAGTTCAAAATGCACACTTCCCACGTATAGTTTCATAAAGTTTGTGTGAGATTTAAGATTTGGTGAGTATTGTTTACATAAACTTTCCCAAATGAAAAATGGTCTATATAAAAAGTTTGGATATTGATGAGCTCTAACAACTTGGTATTCAAAAGCTTTTCATTCCAAGTCATTTTCTCCGTCGTTTGATCAAGTTTGACCAAAGCCCGTCTTCGAATTTCAAAACATGTTCCTCGGACTCGATCAAATTTATCCGGATGAAAATATGATCCATATATTAAATGTAGGTCTTGATGAGATCTAACAACTTTGTATTCAAAAGTTTTCCATTTGAAGTACTCAAATGGGTCATTTGACCAAGTTTGACCAAAGTCAAAATAGTGGGTTTCACAAACACACACTTTGACCGAGCCCTGGATTGCCTCAAATGGAAAACTCATGAATACAAAGTTTGATCCACCCATCAATACCTACATTTTCTCTAATGGTCACATTTTCATTTGAAAAATTTTGGACCACTCAATTTTAAAATTTGAAAAAATTTATAGCGAAAGACTAATTTTCAAAACCATGGATGGCCTCAAATGGAAAACTCATGAATACCAATATTGCTCCAATCGTCAAGATCTACATTTCATATATAGACCATTTTTGCATTTGACAAAGTGTTGGCAAAGTGTAGTTCAAAATCCACACTTCCCACGTATAGTTTCATAAAGTTTGTGTGAGATTCAAGATTTGGTGAGTATTGTTTACATAAACTTTCCCAAATGAAAAATGGTCTATATAAAAAGTTTGGATATTGATGAGCTCTAAGAACTTGGTATTCAAAAGTTTTTCATTCCAAGTCATTTTCTCCCTTGTTTGACCAAGTTTGACCAAAGCCCGTCTTCGAATTTGAAAACCTGTTCCTCGGACTCGATCAAATTTATCCGGATGAAAATATGATCCATATATGAAATGTAGGTCATGATGAGATCTAACAACTTTGTATTCAAAAGTTTTCCATTTGAAGTACTCAAATGGGTCATTTGACCAAGTTTGACCAAAGTCAAAATAGTGGGTTTCACAAACACACACTTTGACCGAGCCCTGGATTGCCTCAAATGGAAAACTCATGAATACAAAGTTTGATCCACCCATCAATACATACATTTTCTCTAATGGTCACATTTTCATTTTAAAAATTTTGGACCACTCAATTTTAAAATTTGAAAAAATTCATAGCGAAACACTAATTTTCAAAACCATGGATGGCCTCAAATGGAAAACTCATGAATACCAATATTGCTCCACTCATCAAGATCTACATTTCATATATAGACCATTTTTGCATTTGACAAAGTGTTGGCAAAGTGTAGTTCAAAATCCACACTTCCCACGTGTAATTTCATAAAGTTTGTGTGACATTCAAGATTTGGTGAGTATTGTTTACATAAACTTTCCCAAATGGAAAAGGTCTGTATAAAAAGTTTGGATATTGATGAGCTCTAACAACTTGGTATTCAAAAGTTTTTCATTCCAAGTCATTTTCTCCGTCGTTTGACCAAGTTTGACCAAAGCTCGTCTTCGAATTTCAAAACATATTTCTCGAACTCGATCAAATTTATCCGGATGCAAATATGATCCATATATGAAATGTAGGTCATGATGAGATCTAACAACTTTTTATTCAAAAGTTTTCCATTTCAAGTACTTAGATGGGTCAGTTGACCAAGTTTGACCAAAGTCAAAATAGTGGGTTTCACAAACACACACTTTGACCGAGCCCTGGATTGCCTCAAATGGAAAACTCATGAATACAAAGTTTGATCCACCCATCAAGACCTACATTTTCTCTATTGGTCACATTTTCATTTGAAAAATTTTGGACCACTCAATTTTAAAATTTGAAAAAATTCATAGCGAAACGCTAATTTTCAGAACCATGGATGGCCTCAAATGGAAAACTCATGAATACCAATATTGCTCCACTCATCAGGATCTACATTTCATATATAGACCATTTTTGCATTTGACAAAGTGTTGGCAAAGTGTAGTTGAAAATGCACACTTCCCACGTATAGTTTCATAAAGTTTGTGTGAGATTCAAGATTTGGTGAGTATTGTTTACATAAACTTTCCCAAATGAAAAATGGTCTATATAAAAAGTTTGGATATTGATGAGCTCTAACAACTTGGTATTCAAAAGTTTTTCATTCCAAGTCATTTTCTCCCTCGTTTGACCAAGTTTGACCAAAGCCCGTCTTCGAATTTGAAAACATGTTCCTCGGACTCGATCAAATTTATCCGGATGAAAATATGATCCATATATGAAATGTAGGTCTTGATGAGATCTAACAACTTTGTATTCAAAAGTTTTCCATTTGAAGTACTCAAATGGGTCATTTGACCAAGTTTGACCAAAGTCAAAATAGTGGGTTTCACAAACACACACTTTGACCGAGCCCTGGATTGCCTCAAATGGAAAACTCATGAATACAAAGTTTGATCCACCCATCAATACATACATTTTCTCTAATGGTCACATTTTCATTTTAAAAATTTAGGACCACTCAATTTTAAAATTTGAAAAAATTCATAGCGAAACACTAATTTTCAAAACCATGGATGGCCTCAAATGGAAAACTCATGAATACCAATATTGCTCCACTCATCAAGATCTACATTTCATATATAGACCATTTTTGCATTTGACAAAGTGTTGGCAAAGTGTAGTTCAAAATCCACACTTCCCACGTATAGTTTCATAAAGTTTGTGTGACATTCAAGATTTGGTGAGTATTGTTTACATAAACTTTCCCAAATGGAAAAGGTCTGTATAAAAGGTTTGGATATTGATGAGCTCTAACAACTTGGTATTCAAAAGTTTTTCATTCCAAGTCATTTTCTCCGTCGTTTGACCAAGTTTGACCAAAGCTCGTCTTCGAATTTCAAAACATATTCCTCGAACTCGATCAAATTTATCCGGATGAAAATATGATCCATATATGAAATGTAGGTCTTGATGAGATCTAACAACTTTGTATTCAAAAGTTTTCCATTTGAAGTACTTAGATGGGTCATTTGACCAAGTTTGACCAAAGTCAAAATAGTGGGTTTCACAAACACACACTTTGACCGAGCCCTGGATGGCCTCAAATGGAAAACTCATGAATACAAAGTTTGATCCACCCATCATGACCTACATTTTATCTAATGATCACATTTTCATTGGAAAAATTTTGGACCACTGAATTTTAAAATTTGAAAAAATTCATAGCGAAACGCTAATTTTCAGAACCATGGATGGCCTCAAATGGAAAACACATGAATACCAATATTGCTCCACTCATCAAGATCTACATTTCATATATAGACCATTTTTGCATTTGACAAAGTGTTGGCAAAGTGTAGTTCAAAATCCACACTTCCCACGTATAGTTTCACAAAGTTTGTGTGAGATTCAAGATTTGGTGAGTATTGTTTACATAAACTTTCCCAATTGAAAAATGGTCTGTATAAAAAGTTTGGATATTGATGAGCTCTAACAACTTGGTATTCAAAAGTTTTTCATTCCATGTCATTTTCTCCGTCGTTTGACCAAGTTTGACCAAAGCCCGTCTTCGAATTTGAAAACATGTTCCTCGGACTCGATCAAATTTATCCGGATGAAAATATGATCCATATATGAAATGTAGGTCTAGATGAGATCTAACAACTTTTGATTCAAAAGTTTTCCATTTGAAGTACTTAGATGGGTCATTTGACCAAGTTTGACCAAAGTCAAAATAGTGGGTTTCACAAACACACACTTTGACCGAGCCCTACATGGCCTCAAATGGAAAACTCATGAATACAAAGTTTGATCCACCCATCAAGACCTACATTTTCTCTATTGGTCACATTTTCATTTGAAAAATTTTGGACCACTGAATTTTAAAATTTGAAAACATTCATAGCGAAACGCTAATTTTCAGAACCATGGATGGCCTCAAATGGAAAACTCATGAATACCAATATTGCTCCACTCATCAAGATATACATTTCATATATAGACCATTTTTGCATTTGACAGAGTGTTGGCAATGTGTAGTTCAAAATCCACACTTCCCACGTATAATTTCATAAAGTTTGTGTGACATTCAAGATTTGGTGAGTATTGTTTACATAAACTTTCCCAAATGGAAAAATGGTCTATATAAAAAGTTTGGATATTGATGAGCTCTAACAACTTGGTATTCAAAAGTTTTTCATTCCAAGTCATTTTCTCCGTCGTTTGATCAAGTTTGACCAAAGCCCGTCTTCGAATTTGAAAACATGTTCCTCGGACTCGATCAAATTTATCCGGATGAAAATATGATCCATATATCAAATGTAGGTCTTGATGAGATCTAACAACTTTGTATTCAAAAGTTTTCCATTTGAAGTACTTAGATGGGTCATTTGACCAAGTTTGACCAAAGTCAAAATAGTGGGTTTCACAAACACACACTTTGACCGAGCCCTAGATGGCCTCAAATGGAAAACTCATGAGTACAAAGTTTGATCCACCCATCAAGACCTACATTTTCTCTAATGGTCACATTTTCATTTGAAAAATTTTGGACCAGTGAATTTTAAAATTTGAAAACATTCATAGCGAAACGCTAATTTTCAGAACTATAGATGGCCTCAAATGGAAAACTCGTGAATACCAATATTGCTCCACTCATCAAGATCTACATTTCATATATAGACCATTTTTGCATTTGACAAAGTGTTGGCAAAGTGTAGTTCAAAATGCACACTTCCCACGTATAGTTTCATAAAGTTTGTGTGAGATTCAAGATTTGGTGAGTATTGTTTACATAAACTTTCCTAAATGAAAAATGGTCTATATAAAAAGTTTGGATATTGATGAGCTCTAAGAACTTGGTATTCAAAAGTTTTTCATTCCAAGTCATTTTCTCCCTTGTTTGACCAAGTTTGACCAAAGCCCGTCTTCGAATTTGAAAACATGTTCCTCGGACTCGATCAAATTTATCCGGATGAAAATATGATCCATATATGAAATGTAGGTCTTGATGAGATCTAACAACTTTGTATTCAAAAGTTTTCCATTTGAAGTACTCAAATGGGTCATTTGACCAAGTTTGACCAAAGTCAAAATAGTGGGTTTCACAAACACACACTTTGACCGAGCCCTGGATTGCCTCAAATGGAAAACTCATGAATACAAAGTTTGATCCACCCATCAATACCTACATTTTCTCTAATGGTCACATTTTCATTTGAAAAATTTTGGACCACTCAATTTTAAAATTTGAAAAAATTTATAGCGAAACACTAATTTTCAAAACCATGGATGGCCTCAAATGGAAAACTCATGAATACCAATATTGCTCCACTCATCAAGATATACATTTCATATATAGACCATTTTTGCATTTGACAAAGTGTTGGCAAAGTGTAGTTCAAAATCCACACTTCCCACGTGTAATTTCATAAAGTTTGTGTGACATTCAAGATTTGGTGAGTATTGTTTACATAAACTTTCCCAAATGGAAAAATGGTCTATATAAAAAGTTTGGATATTGATGAGCTCTAACAACTTGGTATTCAAAAGTTTTTCATTCCAAGTCATTTTCTCCGTCGTTTGACCAAGTTTGACCAAAGCTCGTCTTCGAATTTCAAAACATATTCCTCGAACTCGATCAAATTTATCCGGATGAAAATATGATCCATATATGAAATGTAGGTCATGATGAGATCTAACAACTTTTTATTCAAAAGTTTTCCATTTCAAGTACTTAGATGGGTCATTTGACCAAGTTTGACCAAAGTCAAAATAGTGGGTTTCGCAAACACACACTTTGACCGAGCCCTGGATTGCCTCAAATGGAAAACTCATGAATACAAAGTTAAATCCACCCATCAAGACCTACATTTTCTCTATTGGTCACATTTTCATTTGAAAAATTTTGGACCACTCAATTTTAAAATTTGAAAAAATTCATAGCGAAACGCTAATTTTCAGAACCATGGATGGCCTCAAATGGAAAACTCATGAATACCAATATTGCTCCAATCGTCAAGATCTACATTTCATATATAGACCATTTTTGCATTTGACAAAGTGTTGGCAAAGTGTAGTTCAAAATCCACACTTCCCACGTATAGTTTCATAATGTTTGTGTGAGATTCAAGATTTGGTGAGTATTGTTTACATAAACTTTCCCAAATGAAAAATGGTCTATATAAAAAGTTTGGATATTGATGAGCTCTAAGAACTTGGTATTCAAAAGTTTTTCATTCCAAGTCATTTTCTCCGTCGTTTGATCAAGTTTGACCAAAGCCCGTCTTCGAATTTCAAAACATGTTCCTCGGACTCGATCAAATTTATCCGGATGAAAATATGATCCATATATTAAATGTAGGTCTTGATGAGATCTAACAACTTTTTATTCAAAAGTTTTCCATTTGAAGTACTTAGATGGGTCATTTGACCAAGTTTGACCAAAGTCAAAATAGTGGGTTTCACAAACACACACTTTGACCGAGCCCTGGATGGCCTCAAATGGAAAACTCATGAATACAAAGTTTGATCCACCCATCAAGACCTACATTTTCTCTAATGGTCACGTTTTCATTTGAAAAATTTTGGACCACTGAATTTTAAAATTTGAAAACATTCATAGCGAAACGCTAATTTTCAGAACTATAGATGGCCTCAAATGGAAAACTCGTGAATACCAATATTGCTCCACTCATCAAGATCTACATTTCATATATAGACCATTTTGGCATTTGACAAAGTGTTGGCAAAGTGTAGTTCAAAATCCACACTTCCCACGTATAGTTTCATAAAGTTTGTGTGAGATTCAAGATTTGGTGAGTATTGTTTACATAAACTTTCCTAAATGAAAAATGGTCTATATAAAAAGTTTGGATATTGATGAGCTCTAACAACTTGGTATTCAAAAGTTTTTCATTCCAAGTCATTTTCTCCGTCGTTTGACCAAGTTTGACCAAAGCTCGTCTTCGAATTTGAAAACATGTTCCTCGGACTCGATCAAATTTATCCGGATGAAAATATGATCCATATATGAAATGTAGGTCATGATGGGATCTAACAACTTTTTATTCAAAAGTTTTCCATTTGAAGTACTCAAATGGGTCAGTTGACCAAGTTTGACCAAAGTCAAAATAGTGGGTTTCACAAACACACACTTTGACCGAGCCCTGGATTGCCTCAAATGGAAAACTCATGAATACAAAGTTTGATCCACCCATCAATACCTACATTTTCTCTAATGGTCACATTTTCATTTGAAAAATTTTGGACCACTCAATTTTAAAATTTGAAAAAATTCATAGCGAAACGCTAATTTTCAGAACCATGGATGGCCTCAAATGGAAAACTCATGAATACCAATATTGCTCCAATCGTCAAGATCTACATTTCATATATAGACCATTTTTGCATTTGACAAAGTGTTGGCAAAGTGTAGTTGAAAATGCACACTTCCCACGTATAGTTTCATAAAGTTTGTGTGAGATTCAAGATTTGGTGAGTATTGTTTACATAAACTTTCCCAAATGAAAAATGGTCTATATAAAAAGTTTGGATATTGATGAGCTCTAACAACTTGGTATTCAAAAGTTTTTCATTCCAAGTCATTTTCTCCCTCGTTTGACCAAGTTTGACCAAAGCCCGTCTTCGAATTTGAAAACATGTTCCTCGGACTCGATCAAATTTATCCGGATGAAAATATGATCCATATATGAAATGTATGTCTTGATGAGATCTAACAACTTTGTATTCAAAAGTTTTCCATTTGAAGTACTCACATGGGTCATTTGACCAAGTTTGACCAAAGTCAAAATAGTGGGTTTCACAAACACACAGTTTGACCGAGCCCTGGATTGCCACAAATGGAAAACTCATGAATACAAAGTTTGATCCACCCATCAATACCTACATTTTCTCTAATGGTCACATTTTCATTTGAAAAATTTTGGACCACTCAATTTTAAAATTTGAAAAAATTTATAGCGAAACACTAATTTTCAGAACCATGGATGGCCTCAAATGGAAAACTCATTAATACCAATATTGCTCCAATCATCAAGATCTACATTTCATATATAGACCATTTTTGCATTTGACAAAGTGTTGGCAAAGTGTAGTTCAAAATCCACACTTCCCACGTGTAATTTCATAAAGTTTGTGTGACATTCAAGATTTGGTGAGTATTGTTTACATAAACTTTCCCAAATGGAAAAATGGTCTGTATAAAAAGTTTGGATATTGATGAGCTCTAACAACTTGGTATTCAAAAGTTTTTCATTCCAAGTCATTTTCTCCGTCGTTTGACCAAGTTTGACCAAAGCCCGTCTTCGAATTTCAAAACATATTCCTCGAACTCGATCAAATTTATCCAGATGAAAATATGATCCATATATGAAATGTAGGTCATGATGAGATCTAACAACTTTTTATTCAAAAGTTTTCCATTTCAAGTACTTAGATGGGTCATTTGACCAAGTTTGACCAAAGTCAAAATAGTGGGTTTCACAAACACACACTTTGACCGAGCCATGGATTGCCTCAAATGGAAAACTCATGAATACAAAGTTTGATCCACCCATCAAGACCTACATTTTCTCTATTGGTCACATTTTCAGTTGAAAAATTTTGGACCACTCAATTTTAAAATTTGAAAAAATTCATAGCGAAACGCTAATTTTCAGAACCATGGATGGCCTCAAATGGAAAACTCATGAATACCAATATTGCTCCACTCATCAAGATCTACATTTCATATATAGACCATTTTTGCATTTGACAAAGTGTTGGCAAAGTGTAGTTCAAAATGCACACTTCCCACGTATAGTTTCATAAAGTTTGTGTGAGATTTAAGATTTGGTGAGTATTGTTTACATAAACTTTCCCAAATGAAAAATGGTCTATATAAAAAGTTTGGATATTGATGAGCTCTAACAACTTGGTATTCAAAAGCTTTTCATTCCAAGTCATTTTCTCCGTCGTTTGATCAAGTTTGACCAAAGCCCGTCTTCGAATTTCAAAACATGTTCCTCGGACTCGATCAAATTTATCCGGATGAAAATATGATCTATATATATTAAATGTAGGTCTTGATGAGATCTAACAACTTTTTATTCAAAAGTTTTCCATTTGAAGTACTTAGATGGGTCATTTGACCAAGTTTGACCAAGTCAAAATAGTGGGTTTCACAAACACACACTTTGACCGAGCCCTGGATGGCCTCAAATGGAAAACTCATGAATACAAAGTTTGATCCACCCATCAAGACCTACATTTTCTCTAATGATCACATTTTGATTTGAAAAATTTTGGACCAATGAATTTTAAAATTTGAAAACATTCATAGCGAAACGCTAATTTTCAGAACCATGGATGGCCTCAAATGGAAAACTCATGAATACCAATATTGCTCCACACATCAAGATATACATTTCATATATAGACCATTTTTGCATTTGACAAAGTGTTGGCAAAGTGTAGTTCAAAATCCACACTTCCCACGTATAGTTTCATAAAGTTTGTGTGAGATTCAAGATTTGGTGAGTATTGTTTACATAAACTTTCCCAAATGAAAAATGGTCTATATAAAAAGTTTGGATATTGATGAGCTCTAAGAACTTGGTATTCAAAAGTTTTTCATTCCAAGTCATTTTCTCCCTCGTTTGACCAAAGCCCGTCTTCGAATTTGAAAACATGTTCCTCGGACTCGATCAAATTTATCCGGATGAAAATATGATCCATATATGAAATGTAGGTCTTGGTGAGATCTAACAACTTTGTATTCAAAAGTTTTCCATTTGAAGTACTCAAATGGGTCATTTGACCAAGTTTGACCAAAGTCAAAATAGTGGGTTTCACAAACACACACTTTGACCGAGCCCTGGATTGCCTCAAATGGAAAACTCATGAATACAAAGTTTGATCCACCCATCAATACCTACATTTTCTCTAATGGTCACAATTTCATTTGTAAAATTTTGGACCACTCAATTTTAAAATTTGAAAAAATTCATAGCGAAACACTAATTTTCAAAACCATGGATGGCCTCAAATGGAAAACTCATGAATACCAATATTGCTCCACTCATCAAGATCTACATTTCATATATAGACCATTTTTGCATTTGACAAAGTGTTGGCAAAGTGTAGTTCAAAATGCACACTTCCCACGTATAGTTTCATAAAGTTTGTGTGAGATTTAAGATTTGGTGAGTATTGTTTACATAAACTTTC
>NC_012879.2:16775053-16785632 GCF_000003195.3 Sorghum bicolor | reverse complement strand
TGTAGGTCTTGATGAGATCTAACAACTTTTTATTCAAAAGTTTTCCATTTGAAGTACTTAGATGGGTCATTTGACCAAGTTTGACCAAAGTCAAAATAGTGGGTTTCACAAACACACACTTTGACCGAGCCCTGGATGGCCTCAAATGGAAAACTCATGAATACAAAGTTTGATCCACCCATCAAGACCTACATTTTCTCTAATGGTCACGTTTTCATTTGAAAAATTTTGGACCACTGAATTTTAAAATTTGAAAACATTCATAGCGAAACGCTAATTTTCAGAACTATAGATGGCCTCAAATGGAAAACTCGTGAATACCAATATTGCTCCACTCATCAAGATCTACATTTCATATATAGACCATTTTGGCATTTGACAAAGTGTTGGCAAAGTGTAGTTCAAAATCCACACTTCCCACGTATAGTTTCATAAAGTTTGTGTGAGATTCAAGATTTGGTGAGTATTGTTTACATAAACTTTCCTAAATGAAAAATGGTCTATATAAAAAGTTTGGATATTGATGAGCTCTAACAACTTGGTATTCAAAAGTTTTTCATTCCAAGTCATTTTCTCCCTCGTTTGACCAAGTTTGACCAAAGCCCGTCTTCGAATTTGAAAACATGTTCCTCGGACTCGATCAAATTTATCCGGATGAAAATATGATCCATATATGAAATGTAGGTCTTGATGAGATCTAACAACTTTGTATTCAAAAGTTTTCCATTTGAAGTACTCAAATGGGTCATTTGACCAAGTTTGACCAAAGTCAAAATAGTGGGTTTCACAAACACACACTTTGACCGAGCCCTGGATTGCCTCAAATGGAAAACTCATGAATACAAAGTTTGATCCACCCATCAATACCTACATTTTCTCTAATGGTCACATTTTCATTTGAAAAATTTTGGACCACTCAATTTTAAAATTTGAAAAAATTTATAGCGAAACACTAATTTTCAAAACCATGGATGGCCTCAAATGGAAAACTCATGAATACCAATATTGCTCCAATCGTCAAGATCTACATTTCATATATAGACCATTTTTGCATTTGACAAAGTGTTGGCAAAGTGTAGTTCAAAATCCACACTTCCCACGTATAGTTTCATAAAGTTTGTGTGAGATTCAAGATTTGGTGAGTATTGTTTACATAAACTTTCCCAAATGAAAAATGGTCTATATAAAAAGTTTGGATATTGATGAGCTCTAAGAACTTGGTATTCAAAAGTTTTTCATTCCAAGTCATTTTCTCCCTTGTTTGACCAAGTTTGACCAAAGCCCGTCTTCGAATTTGAAAACATGTTCCTCGGACTCGATCAAATTTATCCGGATGAAAATATGATCCATATATGAAATGTAGGTCATGATGAGATCTAACAACTTTTTATTCAAAAGTTTTCCATTTCAAGTACTTAGATGGGTCATTTGACCAAGTTTGACCAAAGTCAAAATAGTGGGTTTCACAAACACACACTTTGACCGAGCCCTGGATTGCCTCAAATGGAAAACTCATGAATACAAAGTTTGATCCACCCATCAATACCTACATTTTCTCTAATGGTCACATTTTCATTTGAAAAATTTTGGACCACTCAATTTTAAAATTTGAAAAAATTCATAGCGAAACGCTAATTTTCAGAACCATGGATGGCCTCAAATGGAAAACTCATGAATACCAATATTGCTCCACTCATCAAGATCTACATTTCATATATAGACCATTTTGGCATTTGACAAAGTGTTGGCAAAGTGTAGTTCAAAATGCACACTTCCCACGTATAGTTTCATAAAGTTTGTGTGAGATTTAAGATTTGGTGAGTATTGTTTACATAAACTTTCCCAAATGAAAAATGGTCTATATAAAAATTTTGGATATTGATGAGCTCTAACAACTTGGTATTCAAAAGTTTTTCATTCCAAGTCATTTTCTCCGTCGTTTGACCAAGTTTGACCAAAGCCCGTCTTCGAATTTGAAAACATGTTCCTCGGACTCGATCAAATTTATCCGGATGAAAATATGATCCATATATGAAATGTAGGTCTTGATGAGATCTAACAACTTTTTATTCAAAAGTTTTCCATTTGAAGTACTTAGATGGGTCATTTGACCAAGTTTGTCCAAAGTCAAAATAGTGGGTTTCACAAACACACACTTTGACCGAGCCCTGGATGGCCTCAAATAGAAAACTCATGAATATAAAGTTGGATCCACCCATCAAGACCTACATTTTCTCTAATGGTCACATTTTCATTTGAAAAATTTTGGACCACTGAATTTTAAAATTTGAAAACATTCATAGCGAAACGCTAATTTTCAGAACTATGGATGGCCTCAAATGGAAAACTCATGAATACCAATATTGCTCCACTCATCAAGATCTACATTTCATATATAGACCATTTTTGCATTTGACAAAGTGTTGGCAAAGTGTAGTTCAAAATCCACACTTCCCACGTATAATTTCATAAAGTTTGTGTGACATTCAAGATTTGGTGAGTATTGTTTACATAAACTTTCCCAAATGGAAAAATGGTCTGTATAAAAAGTTTGGATATTGATGAGCTCTAACAACTTGGTATTCAAAAGTTTTTCATTCCAAGTCATTTTCTCCGTCGTTTGACCAAGTTTGACCAAAGCCCGTCTTCGAATTTCAAAACATATTCCTCGAACGATATCAAATTTATCCGGATGAAAATGTGATCCATATATGAAATGTAGCTCTTGATGAGATCTAACAACTTTGTATTCAAAAGTTTTCCATTTGAAGTACTTAGATGGGTCATTTGACCAAGTTTGACCAAAGTCAAAATAGTGGGTTTCACAAACACACACTTTGACCGAGCCCTGGATGGCCTCAAATGGAAAACTCATGAATACAAAGTTTGATCCACCCATCAAGACCTACATTTTCTCTATTGGTCACATTTTCATTTGAAAAATTTTGGACCACTGAATTTTAAAATTTGAAAAAATTCATAGCGAAACGCTAATTTTCAGAACCATGGATGGCCTCAAATGGAAAACTCATGAATACCAATATTGCTCCACACATCAAGATCTACATTTCATATATAGACCATTTTTGCATTTGACAAAGTGTTGGCAAAGTGTAGTTCAAAATCCACACTTCCCACGTATAGTTTCATAAAGTTTGTGTGAGATTCAAGATTTGGTGAGTATTGTTTACATAAACTTTCCCAAATGAAAAATGGTCTATATAAAAAGTTTGGATATTGATCAGCTCTAACAACTTGGTATTCAAAATTTTTTCATTCCAAGTCATTTTCTCCCTCGTTTGACCAAGTTTGACCAAAGCCCGTCTTCGAATTTGAAAACATGTTCCTCGGACTCGATCAAATTTATCCGGATGAAAATATGATCCATATATGAAATGTAGGTCTTGATGAGATCTAACAACTTTCTATTCAAAAGTTTTCCATTTGAAGTACTCAAATGGGTCATTTGACCAAGTTTGACCAAAGTCAAAATAGTGGGCTTCACAAACACACACTTTGACCGAGCCCTGGATGGCCTCAAATGGAAAACTCATGAATACAAAGTTTGATCCACCCATCAATACCTAAATTTTCTCTAATGGTCACATTTTCATTTGAAAAATTTTGGACCACTCAATTTTAAAATTTGAAAAAATTCATAGCGAAACGCTAATTTTCAGAACCATGGATGGCCTCAAATGGAAAACTCATGAATACCAATATTGCTCCACTCATCAAGATCTACATTTCATATATAGACCATTTTTGCATTTGACAAAGTGTTGGCAAAGTGTAGTTCAAAATCCACACTTCCCACGTATAGTTTCATAAAGTTTGTGTGACATTCAAGATTTGGTGAGTATTGTTTACATAAACTTTCCCAAATGGAAAAATGGTCTATATAAAAAGTTTGGATATTGATGAGCTCTAACAACTTGGTATTCAAAAGTTTTTCATTCCAAGTCATTTTCTCCCTCGTTTGACCAAGTTTGACCAAAGCCCGTCTTCGAATTTGAAAACATGTTCCTCGGACTCGATCAAATTTATCCGGATGAAAATGTGATCCATATATGAAATGTAGGTCTTGATGAGATCTAACAACTTTGTATTCAAAAGTTTTCCATTTGAAGTACTCAAATGGGTCATTTGACAAAGTTTGACCAAAGTCAAAATAGTGGGTTTCACAAACACACACTTTGACCGAGCCCTAGATGGCCTCAAATGGAAAACTCATGAATACAAAGTTTGATCCACCCATCAAGACCTTCATTTTATCTAATGATCACATTTTCATTTGAAAAATTTTGGACCACTGAATTTTAAAATTTGAAAAAAATCGTAGCGAAACGCTAATTTTCAGAACCATGGATGGCCTCAAATGGAAAACTCATGAATACCAATATTGCTCCACACATCAAGATCTACATTTCATATATAGACCATTTTTGCATTTGACAAAGTGTTGGCAAAGTGTAGTTCAAAATCCACACTTCCCACGTATAGTTTCATAAAGTTTGTGTGAGATTCAAGATTTGGTGAGTATTGTTTACATAAACTTTCCCAAATGAAAAATGGTCTATATAAAAAGTTTGGATATTGATGAGCTCTAACAACTTGGTATTCAAAAGTTTTTCATTCCAAGTCATTTTCTCCCTCGTTTGACCAAGTTTGACCAAAGCCCGTCTTCGAATTTGAAAACATGTTCCTCGGACTCGATCAAATTTATCCGGATGAAAATATGATCCATATATGAAATGTAGGTATTGATGAGATCTAACAACTTTGTATTCAAAAGTTTTCCATTTGAAGTACTCAAATGGGTCATTTGACAAAGTTTGACCAAAGTCAAAATAGTGGGTTTCACAAACACACACTTTGACCGAGCCCTGGATGGCCTCAAATGGAAACCTCATGAATACAAAGTTTGATCCACCCATCAATACCTACATTTTCTCTAATGGTCACATTTTCATTTGAAAAATTTTGGACCACTCAATTTTAAAATTTGAAAAAATTCATAGCGAAACGCTAATTTTCAGAACCATGGATGGCCTCAAATGGAAAACTCATGAATACCAATATTGCTCCACACATCAAGATATACATTTCATATATAGACCATTTTTGCATTTGACAAAGTGTTGGCAAAGTGTAGTTCAAAATCCACACTTCCCACGTATAGTTTCATAAAGTTTGTGTGAGATTCAAGATTTGGTGAGTATTGTTTACATAAACTTTCCCAAATGAAAAATGGTCTATATAAAAAGTTTGGATATTGATGAGCTCTAACAACTTGGTATTCAAAAGTTTTTCATTCCAAGTCATTTTCTCCCTCGTTTGACCAAGTTTGACCAAAGCCCGTCTTCGAATTTCAAAACATATTCCTCGGACTCGATCAAATTTATCCGGATGAAAATATGATCCATATATGAAATGTAGTTCTTGATGAGTTATTCTTACCAACCTTTGTTATTCCAAAAGTTTTCCCATTTGAAGTACTTAGATGGGTCATTTGACCAAGTTTGACCAAAGTCAAAATAAGTGGGCTTCACAAACACACACTTTGACCGAGCCTTGGATGGCCTCAAATGGAAAACTCATGAATACAAAGTTTGATCCACGCATCAAGACCTACATTTTCTCTATTGGTCACATTTTCATTTGAAAAATTTTGGACCACTGAATTTTAAAATTTGAAAAAATTCATAGCGAAACGCTAATTTTCAGAACCATGGATGGCCTCAAATGGAAAACTCATGAATGCCAATATTGCTCCACTCATCAAGATCTACATTTCATATATAGACCATTTTTGCATTTGACAAAGTGTTGGCAAAGTGTAGTTCAAAATCCACACTTCCCACGTATAGTTTCATAAAGTTTGTGTGAGATTCAAGATTTGGTGAGTATTGTTTACATAAACTTTCCCAAATGGAAAAATGGTCTGTATAAAAAGTTTGGATATTGATGAGCTCTAACAACTTGGTATTCAAAAGTTTTTCATTCCAAGTCATTTTCTCCCTCGTTTGACCAAGTTTGACCAAAGCCCGTCTTCGAATTTCAAAACATATTCCTCGAACTCGATCAAATTTATCCGGATGAAAGTATGATCCATATATGAAATGTAGGTCATGATGAGATCTAACAACTTTTTATTCAAAAGTTTTCCATTTCAAGTACTTAGATGGGTCATTTGACCAAGTTTGACGAAAGTCAAAATAGTGGGTTTCACAAACACACACTTTGACCGAGCCCTGGATGGCCTCAAATGGAAAACTCATGAATACAAAGTTTGATCCACCCATCAAGACCTACATTTTCTCTAATGGTCACATTTTCATTTTAAAAAGTTTGGACCACTGAATTTTAAAATTTAAAAAAATTCATAGCGAAACGCTAATTTTCAGAACCATGGATGGCCTCAAATGGAAAACTCATGAATACCAATATTGCTCCACTCATCAAGATCTACATTTCATATATAGACCATTTTTGCATTTGACAAAGTGTTGGCAAAGTGTCGTTCAAAATCCACACTTCCCACGTATAGTTTCATAAAGTTTGTGTGAGATTCAAGATTTGGTGAGTATTGTTTACATAAACTTTCCCAAATGAAAAATGGTCTATATAAAAAGTTTGGATATTGATGAGCTCTAACAACTTGGTATTCAAAAGTTTTTCATTCCAAGTCATTTTCTCCCTCGTTTGACCAAGTTTGACCAAAGCCCGTCTTCGAATTTGAAAACATGTTCCTCGGACTCGATCAAATTTATCCGGATGAAAATATGATCCATATATGAAATGTAGGTCTTGATGAGATCTAACAACTTTGTATTCAAAAGTTTTCCATTTGAAGTACTCAAATGGGTCATTTGACCATGTTCGACCAAAGTCAAAATAGTGGGTTTCACAAACACACACTTTGACCGAGCCCTGGATTGCCTCAAATGGAAAACTCATGAATACAAAGTTTGATCCACCCATCAAGACCTACATTTTCTCTATTGGTCACATTTTCATTTGAAAAATTTTGGACCACTGAATTTTAAAATTTGAAAAAATTTATAGCGAAACACTAATTTTCAGAACCATGGATGGCCTCAAATGGAAAACTCATGAATACCAATATTGCTGCACTCATCAAGATCTACATTTCATATATAGACCATTTTTGCATTTGACAAAGTGTTGGCAAAGTGTAGTTCAAAATCCACACTTCCCACGTATAATTTCATAAAGTTTGTGTGACATTCAAGATTTGGTGAGTATTGTTTACATAAACTTTCCCAAATGAAAAATGGTCTATATAAAAAGTTTGGATATTGATGAGCTCTAACAACTTGGTATTCAAAAGTTTTTCATTCCAAGTCATTTTCTCCCTCGTTTGACCAAGTTTGACCAAAGCCCGTCTTCGAATTTGAAAACATGTTCCTCGGACTCGATCAAATTTATCCGGATGAAAATATGATCCATATATGAAATGTAGGTCTTGATGAGATCTAACAACTTTGTATTCAAAAGTTTTCCATTTGAAGTACTCAAATGGGTCATTTGACCAAGTTTGACCAAAGTCAAAATAGTGGGTTTCACAAACACACACTTTGACCGAGCCCTGGATGGCCTCAAATGGAAAACTCATGAATACAAAGTTTGATCCACCCATCAATACCTACATTTTCTCTAATGATCACATTTTCATTTGAAAAATTTTGGACCACTCAATTTTAAAATTTGAAAAAATTCGTAGCGAAACGCTAATTTTCAGAACCATGGATGGCCTCAAATGGAAAACTCATGAATACCAATATTGCTCCACTCATCAAGATCTACATTTCATATATAGACCATTTTTGCATTTGACAAAGTGTTGGCAAAGTGTAGTTCAAAATCCACACTTCCCACGTATAGTTTCATAAAGTTTGTGTGACATTCAAGATTTGGTGAGTATTGTTTACATAAACTTTCCCAAATGGAAAAATGGTCTATATAAAAAGTTTGGCTATTGATGAGCTCTAACAACTTGGTATTCAAAAGTTTTTCATTCCAAGTCATTTTCTCCCTCGTTTGACCAAGTTTGACCAAAGCCCGTCTTCGAATTTGAAAACATGTTCCTCGGACTCGATCAAATTTATCCGGATGAAAATATGATCCATATATGAAATGTAGGTCTTGATGAGATCTAACAACTTTGTATTCAAAAGTTTTCCATTTGAAGTACTTAGATGGGTCATTTGACCAAGTTTGACCAAAGTCAAAATAGTGGGTTTCACAAACACACACTTTGACCGAGCCTTGGATGGCCTCAAATGGAAAACTCATGAATACAAAGTTTGATCCACCCATCAATACCTACATTTTCTCTAATGATCACATTTTCATTTGAAAAATTTTGGACCACTGAATTTTAAAATTTGAAAAAATTCATAGCGAAACGCTAATTTTCAGAACCATGGATGGCCTCAAATGGAAAACTCATGAATACCAATATTGCTCCACTCATCAAGATCTACATTTCATATATAGACCATTTTTGCATTTGACAAAGTGTAGTTCAAAATCCACACTTCCCACGTATAGTTTCATAAAGTTTGTGTGAGATTCAAGATTTGGTGAGTATTGTTTACATAAACTTTCCCAAATGGAAAAATGGTCTATATAAAAAGTTTGGATATTGATGAGCTCTAACAACTTGGTATTCAAAATTTTTTCATTCCAAGTCATTTTCTCCGTCGTTTGACCAAGTTTGACCAAAGCCCGTCTTCGAATTTGAAAACATGTTCCTCGGACTTGATCAAATTTATCCGGATGAAAATATGATCCATATATGAAATGTAGGTCTTGATGATATCTAACAACTTTGTATTCAAAAGTTTTCCATTTGAAGTACTTAGATGGGTCATTTGACCAAGTTTGACCAAAGTCAAAATAGTGGGTTTCACAAACACACACTTTGACCGAGCCCTGGATGGCCTCAAATGGAAAACTCATGAATACAAAGTTTGATCCACCCATCAAGACCTACATTTTATCTAATGATCACATTTTCATTTGAAAAATTTTGGACCACTCAATTTTAAAATTTGAAAAAATTCATAGCGAAACGCTAATTTTCAGAACCATGGATGGCCTCAAATGGAAAACTCATGAATACCAATATTGCTCCACTCATCAAGATCTACATTTCATATATAGACCATTTTTGCATTTGACAAAGTGTTGGCAAAGTGTAGTTCAAAATCCACACTTCCCACGTATAGTTTCATAAAGTTTGTGTGAGATTCAAGATTTGGTGAGTATTGTTTACATAAACTTTCCCAAATGGAAAAATGGTCTATATAAAAAGTTTGGATATTGATGAGCTCTAACAACTTGGTATTCAAAAGTTTTTCATTCCAAGTCATTTTCTCCGTCGTTTCACCAAGTTTGACCAAAGCCCGTCTTCGAATTTGAAAACATGTTCCTCGGACTCGATCAAATTTATCCGGATGAAAATATGATCCATATATGAAATGTAGGTCTTGATGAGATCTAACAACTTTGTATTCAAAAGTTTTCCATTTGAAGTACTTAGATGGGTTATTTGACCAAGTTTGACCAAAGTCAAAATAGTGGGCTTCACAAACACACACTTTGACCGAGCCCTGGATGGCCTCAAATGGAAAACTCAAGAATACAAAGTTTGATCCACCCATCAAGACCTACATTTTCTCTAATGGTCACATTTTCATTTGAAAAATTTTGGACCACTCAATTTTAAAATTCGAAAAAATTCATAGCGTAACGCTAATTTTCAGAACCATGGATGGCCTCAAATGGAAAACTCATGAATACAAAGTTTGATCCACCCATCAAGACCTACAGTTTCTCTAATGGTCACATTTTCATTTGAAAAATTTTGGACCACTCAATTTTAAAATTTGAAAAAATTCATAGCGAAACGCTAATTTTCAGAACCATGGATGGCCTCAAATGGAAAACTCATGAATACCAATATTGCTCCACTCATCAAGATCTACATTTCATATATAGACCATTTTTGCATTTGACAAAGTGTTGGCAAAGTGTAGTTCAAAATCCACACTTCCCACGTATAGTTTCATAAAGTTTGTGTGAGATTCAAGATTTGGTGAGTATTGTTTACATAAACTTTCCCAAATGGAAAAATGGTCTATATAAAAAGTTTGGATATTGATGAGCTCTAACAACTTGGTATTCAAAAGTTTTTCATTCCAAGTCATTTTCTCCGTCGTTTCACCAAGTTTGACCAAAGCCCGTCTTCGAATTTGAAAACATGTTCCTCGGACTCGATCAAATTTATCCGGATGAAAATATGATCCATATATGAAATGTAGGTCTTGATGAGATCTAACAACTTTGTATTCAAAAGTTTTCCATTTGAAGTACTTAGATGGGTTATTTGACCAAGTTTGACCAAAGTCAAAATAGTGGGCTTCACAAACACACACTTTGACCGAGCCCTGGATGGCCTCAAATGGAAACTCAAGATACAAAGTTGATCCACCCATCAAGCCTACATTTTCTGGCCAGGCTAGATGAGATAAGGTCCCTGGCTCCCTCT